>NC_041816.1:4752500-5048483 GCF_900964775.1 Scleropages formosus | reverse complement strand
TAGTATGGCAGGGCCCTTGTAAATTAGCGAACGTGGAATATTGTCTGTGGAGGTAAAATTGAAATTCTGCATGAATATTTTGACCTTCTTCAATCAGTTACATTCATTGCTGTTGAAGTTTTCATGATTCTAGGCATAACGCAATCCACTACAGGAATTATATATTTGTGTTTCTTCATGCGATGCTTTTAAAGATGTGCTGACCAGTTGTTTGTTAAAAGGCCTCAGGGTTGGCAACTAAAGCAAATACATTTGGAATGAAAACAATGTGTTAACATATTTAAGACTAATCACCCTCATAGGGGGTGTATAGCATGTAATTGTCTATTCAGTTCTTGTAGTACTTCCCTTAAATAATCGTAGTGGTAATTGATTTGTCAATATTATTACCATTTTCCTCTTGACATTCATAGGCTTCAAAATTACATCAATGTAGTAACATGAAGCAACTGAATAAGTGGTGCATTGCAGCTTGAGCATCTTGCCCAGTGATATTAAGGTGCAGAAGTAATAGAGATATACCTTCTAATAAAGTATATTGTAGTTTAACATTTTAATTACGTGTATTGCATAATGTCTACATTATTTAGATCACACAGCAATCAGATTATGCTGTGCTTTAGTACATGAACTTCTACTCTGAATGTTACTGGATTGAATCCCATTCCTCACTGTTGCTGCAGTTCTTTAGTTTGTCTTGCTGTAGTAAAAAAAAAAAAAAAAAAGGCAGATGTATAAATTGGTAAAAATGCTGTAAATTGCACTCAATGAAACTATCCAGGGTGGAATTAAAAATCATAGCTAATCTCCAGTTGTAGATATGATCAAAGTAGTACAGTGTTACAATACCAGTAATGAATGTACCAATTACACCAGGACTTTGTGAGCCCCCCCACCATGGAAAAATTAGACAAAATTACTTCAGACATCTTCAGCTAGACCAAGAAATTCATAACAAGACGACTTGCTTTTTTTGACTGTAAAGTTTGCTATGTTTCTATGTAAATCAGTGATTGTTTGTAATGTGGTGATTGCTGACATATGTGCATTGAACATGTGCACTGTTTTGTCCTGTGTTTTAACCACTGAAGTGTTTTTTACTTGTTGCTTTGCGGAGGACTTTATCCCAAAAGAAATGACACAGTAGGGCAGTTTACCGGAGCATTTCGGCACCATATTCAAGGGCATTGCAGCAGTGATAGTGGGTGGGTGGGTCTGAAACCAGCAACCTTCAAGTTAGTGGAGGCTTACAATGACTTAGTCATAAGATACCTGTAATGGTGAAAACATAGCTCGATGTATTCAGGTTTCTTTTTTTTTTAACCTTTCAGCGGTTTTGGTGACTGTGTACATTCTTAATCTCTGAATAAATATAGGTGGTCCCTGACTTATGATGGGGTTACGTTCCGCAAAACCCATCGTAAGTCAAATGCATTTAATACGCTTAATACACACCTCTGCGTAATAGACTGGGAGATGCGGACCGCTGCCCAGCATCGTGAGAGAGTGTCGCTCCCCCTATCGCCTGCCGGGGGGGATCAGAATTCGGAGTATGGTTTCTACTGAATGTCTATTGCTAGCTCACCATTGTAAAGTCGAAAAAATGGTAAGTCGAACCATCGTAAGTGGAGGAGCAACTGTATTGTTCCATTCTATTTTTAAGCAGTAGTTCTGCTAACATTAAATGCTCAAATACAGGGAAAACATTTTACTACACCTCTAGTTTCCCGTTTGCCTAATTATCTTAAAGTCCAGTGAGGGCACTAATGTTATTTGAGTTGTGCATTAAATGGTAAGTTTACCTTGTCTACACTTTGTGTGTAAAAGTGTTAGTCTCTTGCTCTTCGTTTTCAGGAGCCCCCCCCCCCCCCCAGTCAATCCATCAATTTGATATTGAGCTGTTCAGTTACTGATGTCTAATTTGTAGTTAACATGCCATCCTTTGGTGATAAATCTAGGAAAATTCTACGACATTATATTATTCTGATATGTAGTATGCTTTCTCACAAAATTTTTTTAATATAAAACAATTGACCTTCAAAGAAAGAAGGCAATGGAGCTCTAATGTAAAATTGACAGGTACTGGTGTGTTTTTTTTTTCTCCTCTTTTCAGGGCCTGATGGAAAGGTAAACGGAATTGTGTGTCTGGTTGATGCTGGAATGAGATGTTTGTGACATCTGTATTGTCTGAAAGTTAATCCTCTTATCCCTGCCCATCCACTGCTTTGTCTTTCTGCATAGAGATGTCTTTTATCTCTTGGGGGGGGTTTATTTTTCCACTTTTAATCAATGATTACAAGAAACGTATTATAACTAATGAACAACAGAGCGATTGTCTATTACGGAGGGAAAAATATTCTTGGAAATAATTTCCAATCCCATTTACTTTAGCAGATGAGGGTAAATTAGATGGAATTGCTGCTCTGCTGCTTGTTCTTACCGACCGTCTCTGAAATCGTAATTTTCATAATGGATTTTGAATAGTAACACTGAAAGATGGCTCCCCTTAGGAACAAGTTGAAATGTCATCACCCTACACACCTGGCTGTAGTGACATGCTGAAAGGCCCATTTGTTACACTTGTCTTCAACTCCCAACCCCTTTCCTATGAAGATTTGTGCAAGAAATCATAACCTTTAGAAATCTGCTCATCAAGCTTGGGTTCCGAGATGTATCCTGCTAAGCCCCTGCGGTCTGCGCAGATACATGCCCTAAATCGAGAGAGCACTGATGTGTGTGGCTAGGGGGTTGGTGACTTGTTGGGGCCTGTCCTGGCAGGATTACACCGTGGTTGTCGTAGGGATTGGTCCAGGCAGGTACTTGGAGCGTGATGTGGTTGGCTCACTCATCTAGCATAAGTTCTACATCCTGTGATCGGGGCAGCAGGTGGCGTAGCTGTTAGAGCTGATGTCTTGCAGTCAAAAGAGCCAGGTTTGAATCTTACCTCCTGATCCATTTCCTGTGCTGTTAGTATTCAGTACAGAAAGTTGTGAGACTGTATACCGTATCATGTTGCTACTTGCATAGCAGGGCTATATAGGAAGTGATGTACGATGCTGAAGAAAGAGTCTTGCATCCAGGTGGCGGTATTATCTATTTATAACACAATCCGTTACTCTTTATCTGCTGCTTTAAACATGAAGACGTGACCAGAACCTGGTGTTAGAAGTGGGATTTGATCACTTACCCTGGACTGATGCATTTAACATGTTATGCTGTCATAATTAGGCTAATCATTGTAAGTAGCTTAGTGTACAGTCTTAATATTGGAAGCCCCTTTGTTGAAGTGTCACCTAAGTGAAGTAATTGTAAATACTATTTTTTTTCTAAATTCCGAAAATATTATGGAGATTCCACTTTAGCGGTGTGTTGTCTTATTCCTCGACAATGATGTGGCCGTGTGTGCTCTGTGTCTGTCCGCAGGGACAGAAGGGGGGGGTAACCTAGAAACCAGAGCAGAGGCTCTGAAAGACTTGAACCCGCCGCGGGGCCAGCTGAGATGAGTAGAACATCCTGCGCCTGGTGACGCTGTCTGACAGACCCCCTGTGCGGTGTGGAAAAAGAGGACTTGTTCTGTCTTTAGTGGTATTTCAGCTCAGGTTCCTTTAACACGAAGGAGCATTGCTTTGCTGCAGTGCAGCGTGGCCCTCTGGGCATTTCACAGCGGAGGAATATGTTGCAGTTATTGTGATCAGCTGTTGCTATTTCCTGTTGCTCCTTGAATTAAACCAGGCGTGATGCAACATTCCCTGGAAACTGTTGTTTTTTCATGGCATTAGGTCCGCAAATGGGAAGGCTGCAGTCAACCGTGAATCTGTTTTTAAGAAATTCATCCGGTATATTTGTCTGCTTTTCCCCATTTTGTTTTATTGCTGTTTTAGGGTTAATCACTGAGGTTGTGTGTGTGTGTGTGTGTGTGTGTGTATGTGTGTGTGTGTGTATTTTTTCTCTCTCTATATATATATCGAGTACAGCAGCAGTTTTGTCCATCACAGTATCCAATTTGTTAATGACAGTCATAACTGCAGTGTGAAAAGGCCATTTAAATTTACCTCATATCTCATGGATGTTTTTTTAAAGACTTGTGCCCCGTCTTTGGTTGGTGTCCTTAGTGGTTCTGATTTGAGCCACATTTGTATTCTCTCATCTTTACATTCAAGGATCTGCAGTGTTTGGGCACAGAGCAGTGCTCAGTTTGATTTGTCCATCACGCTACATGTTGAGACCCACCTGGAAAGGTGGAGGTACAGCTTCCCCCCCTTCCCCAGTTGGTCACCTTTCCTGCCCTCTGTTAGTGCCCTGTCTTGTATCTGGTGCCATGCTTCTCCTGGGCCTTGCTGGCAGGCTGTCAGAATGCTCCCGTAGAACCAGTCCATTTTCATCCCTAGGCAAAAATAGTTATTTCTATGTTTTTAAAATGAAATGCAATTGAATCAGTTATTACATTGCTTGTTGTGTGCTGAACTGTGACAGGTTAAAAAAAAGACTCTCAAAATAAGTCTCTGTGGAGTAAGGTGTTTAGAGGGCTGAACATCATTGCTTGTTTCTTATACACAGTTCTAAACTGGATGCAAAGAAAAGTATTTGTCCAAACGTCCGGCATAAAAAAGACAAAAATCTTTGTGCACATAAAGTCCAGATAATTGGGACTCAACTGCACCTCTGTATATGTAATTAAACAAGCCGGACCCCTCCATTTCCATACGTCCGCATAGCACAGTAACTTGCATCGGCTGGCGGCACGGGAGCGTGCCAAACCCACCCAGCCCTGCATCAACACAACCGGACCTCCGCCGCGCGTTTGCTTGGACCAGCATCCTTGCCTGGAGCACAGAGTGCAGGCTATGCGTAGCCACAGTATATTGTTGCATGACTAATCTCTCTCTCCCATCTGCTGCGTAGGTCTGGACAAACAGCTCCGCTCCGGCGTCATCTGGAGCCATATTGCACCCATCACAATATTTTGGCTCCCCTCTATCGCCGATGCCAACGCGTTGCGGCAGGTTGGCGACGATGGCCGTAGCATCGCTCCGTGTTCAGCGCATATTTATACATGATGCGGAGAGCACTGCCCAAATGTCAGCTCAAAGCCCATCTGATCGCCATTCCACTTCTTAATAAAACTGTGACTCAGTGCGTTTCTTATCTCGAGTGTTTACATAGTCGTTTCTGCAGAACTCGCCTTGGGTTTATTTTTGCCACAAATGGTCTTTGCTTCTCTCCTTGGCTTCATAACATGGGTTTTCTTGCAGTTTCATTCATCTCAGGTTGTGCACCCTGCTTTTTGGCAGCGCAGGAAATGTTGTCTCCCCCCCTCATATTCCTCAGATGTGTTATTGACAGCTGAACACTAAATGTTTAAAGAGTTTTAAAAAAGTTGTTGCTGTAGAAGGAAGGGAATTTTGCTGTTTTCATGATCTGTTTTATTGTCATTTATGTACCAGCCAGCTTTCCTGTGCATTTCCCTCCTTTAGTTATTTCTCCACATTCTTGTGTTGCTCTACTTGTGCAACAGAAAGATGAACTGGATGCAAAAATGCGGTTATGCTGAGAAATGGACAACTTTGAAGCCATTTGTTACCAAAATAGAGACCAACCTGTTCAGGGCAATTGAGAAATATTTGAGATTTAAATTTTTTTTAATTAAAAAAAGGTCAATGCAGAAGGAGAGTACAAGGCAGCGTCTGTGCCCGCCTACAACACGCTAATGAAATTGGGTTCTCCCCGCAGTCTTTTGTAAGGAAATGGTCGTCATTGCTGCGCGTTGGGTAACATTGATCTGCTCCTGAAGAAGGGCCCTCCTGAGAGGACTTGTGTGGAATATACTGACAGTAGTGAATTATTTAAGGTAATTTACTCCGTGGTAAATTACTCCGGAGTGATTTCAGCCGCGTTCAGTGATTACTGGTTTGCTGGGTGTCCGTTGTTTCAGATGCCCTTAAGCTTGCGGGTGACTGCAGCCTCCCAACGGTGGGGGCTGGACGTTTTGGCACATTGGCGCTTGTGCATGTAGTTATTGGGGGGGGGGGGGGATGACGACAGAATCCTAAAGAATGGGAGCTGCCTTTTTACCGAAGTATCTTCTCTACCTCCTGCTGACCTGTCAGCATGGGAAGGGGCTCACGTACCGTACGCCGTATTGCGACATTTCTTGGTACCCAAGGGTCGGTCAGTAGGTTCATTGATTATGAAAGGAGAGCAGCCTTCAAGACCTATAGAGCATGGTCCCCACTTTAAAGAAATGTTTACTTGTAAAGGTTGAATAGTACCAGTGTAAAGTGAGTACATTTGGGGGCAGCTAGTTTCCCTTTGCGAGGTTTGTGCTAGCAGATTTGAGGGTATGAGTAGTGCTGTGTTCTTTCCAGCTCTCCTGCAGCACTTCCCAGAGATGCAGGACACCTGTGTGGTGCCTTGGTGTCACTCTTCTGTCCAGTTTGTCCCACACAGGTGTGGCCCGGTGGACTCCCTGTTCCCCGACACTGTACAATTTACTTGCTCCATTGACACCCGCAATGCAAAAATGGTCCCCACCCACCGCCCCCCCGTCCCTCTTCCCTTTGCTGTGGGTGACGGAGCCACTATACAAAAAGGTGCGGTGTCTCCTTGGGTGGGACAAACCTGTCAGCGACATACCACGGTTAATGCACGAACAGCAAAGAGGAACAATGGCTCAAACAAATGGCAACATGCGCACATGGTGTCGTGCTTTTTTTTTTTTTTTTTTTTTTTTGTGTTTGTATTCAGAATTTCCATGCAGTCGTTTCACGACCCAGTAATTTCATTTCTCCCATGAAGCCAGTGAGACAGTTGAGGACGTGGAGTGTTTCACTGCGGAAATTCACTCCGGTGTGCCTGTGAACGGCCGTCAAGGCTGAGTGCGCTGTCTGAGCGTATGTGTGTGGGGGGTGGTGTCTGACACATTGTTAATTATTCTTCACGGGACTGAAGGCTGCTCCCCTGGTCACGTGTGATTGGAGGGAGAAACCACCTGTGGGAGGAGCTAATAAATGTCAGCTGCTCCCAGCAACCTCAGGGGAGGAGCAGAGCTGGAGGCCGAGTTGCCTCAGCGTGAGTCGAACTACCTGATTGCGGGAACTGAGGGCATCCAGACAGTGATGCCGGCCAAGGTAATGAATGCCAGGAAGAAGCTCTTGCCACCTTTTGCAAGCAAACAAACAAGAAATTCTCCTGAAGCCCAACTCTGACCTCAGATCCAAAGTGACATCTTGGTACAAACATGTTTATCTGCTGGGGACTCCTCTTTGTAGGCCACAAGCCCCTTTAAGAATATGATGACAGTTAAGGACCCCTCCTATAAATGTCCATTTTTTTAATAAGCTTTGCACTCATTGGTTTGAAAAATTGATTTAGGTCTTGCTTTTCTCTAAAGGCTGCATGGTGGTGCAGCAGGTGTTACCTCACAGTGCCTGTGTGGAGCAGGAGAACTGGGTACGATGCCGCTCAGTGTGCATGGAGTTGCATGTTTTCTCTCTCCTTGTCTGCCTGACTTTCCTCCCACAGTCCAAAGACACAGAGTCCAGGTAAACTGGTGGTTGTCCTCAGCCCTTAGTATATGAATGGGTGACTGACTGTGTGTGTGGGGCTATCCTCTGATGGACTGGTATCCCACCCAGGGTTTAAACCCCCCCCCACTGCGGTGCACCCATTGCTTGTGGGATAGGCTCTCAATCACCATGACTCTGCTTGGGACAAGAGGTTTTTGAAATTGGACAGATTTTCTCCAAATTGACTTAATGTTTACTTGTTTATACAGCTGGGCAATTTTTACTGTATTAGCTCAGGGAAAGTACCTTGATCAAGGATACTGCAGCAAGAAGTGGCATTCAAACCTAGGATGTTTGAATTCAAGGGATGTGACTCTAACCACTGTGCCACCTGCTGTTCTATAGTGACAGTAAACCCTTATTACCACTCAGACTTAATAAATGGTAATTTACTGATATATTTTTAAATACATTAAAAATATTGCTTCTTCACAGACACACAAAGGAGTACATGGGCCCCAGGTTAAGAACAGGTGGTCTTAGGGAATCTTCCCAAGTATTCCTACACCTTCCCACATCAAATAGTTAATGCTACTGAAAGGAAAGAGAGGTCTGTGTGTTCCGGGATGCATGGCTTGGCCCAGTTGAGCCCATTTTGCGTGTGTGCGTGCGCACACACACATCCCTGTGCTGGAAGTGATTACCAGTGATTACCAGTGCAGTTCATTATTCAGCTGAAGAGGAAAGGGGATGGAGCTCTTTGGTGGTTGGAATGGAAGTTTTTTTTTTTTTTTCTCTCCCCCCTTTCCTCTCCCACCCCCCCCTCCCCCCATCAGTCAGCGAGCAAGTTCTGCAGTGTCAGCATTCAGCACACAAAAACGGAATTCAGTAAAAGCGCCCTCTGCCCCCCCCAGCCCCCACTCTCTGGGAGTCCTTTTCCAAACAGCTTGCTCCCCTCCCCTCCCCCTCACGAACTGACATTCTAGAAGAAACATATGCTGCTGGTCCCTCTCTTCAACAGCTTGTGCTGTGTGAATAGGGGTCCGCCTAGAGAGGAAGGGGTTGTGTATGTGTGTGTGCGTGTGTAAGAGAGCGAGGGCTGGGGGGACCGGGTGGGGCGATGATGGAGGATGAGGGAGGGACTCCGAGAACTTAGTGCAGTTGTTTTTGTCTTTTGTTTTTTTTTTTTTCTTTCTTCTTTCCCCCCTTGCATATTTGACGCACACTCTGCCAAAGGGAGGTCTCCTTGTAAAAGCCGATCCACACGTTGTACAAGGCATCGCGTTGGACCGCTTGCGCGTAGTTTTCTTTGAAGGTTAGTGCAGGAAGGGAAACAGTTGCAGGTTTGAGGCTTTTGCCAGAGCAGAACGGATGACAAGGGGGCGTTTCGGATTCAGAAGCCGCGCCGGATGTTTCAGCAAGGGGGCTGCCACTCTCATTGTCCTCCATAAAAACCTTTGTCCAGCCATCTCACAAACACGAATCCGTCCACATTTAAGAGGCTGTTTGACAGCTCTGACAGGCCGCTCTGGAGTCTGCCGAACGGACACTCGCCGTTTTATAGCAGAGCGATGTCGGAAATACCAGCTGTTTCGGATTAACGATTTAAGGCCGTTCCCACATTAGTCCTCGCCTCGCTGTTCGCATTCACGTACCTGGCAGTCCGTTTCGCAGTCTCGTTGCCTCGGTCTCGTTTCTGAACCCTTCTGTGATCGGGTGCGTAAAAATGCATTTGATGGTTACATAGAGGTTCAAAAAAAATTTACAGACCTTCAGCCAAAATATTCTGTGGGAATAGCAAATTAGTTTGTTTGGAGGCTGACCAGGATTTTGTGGGATTCTTTTGCTGCAAAATATGCCATTTCCTGGGAATTAGTGCGCTTCTGCTCGGTAGCAGCAGTCGTGCTGACCGTTTGAGCTGCGTAGTCTGTGTTCCACATCTCTCTGCTTTATCTTGTGCCCCCCACAAATGAATTAAACATGTAGGACCAGCCTGGGATTTCCTGTTTCCTCTTCTGCTCCTGGTCCACCCCTCTCCAACCCCCCCCCCCCCCCCCCCGCTTGCTGTTGACCGTCGGAGGCCAGCAGAGTGCTCCAGTTTTGCGAGCAGATGTCCGACTCCTGGCGAGTGACGTCCTCCTCGTTTGTCTATTGTCTCATCCAGGTTTTTCCCCCTAGTCGGCTCCAGGCTGCGGCTTGGAGGACCCAACCGCCACCATTGATCCCAGCAGCTGGAGCGGCAGCGAGAGTCCTGCCGAGGACATGGAGAGGATGAGTGACTCGGCGGACAAGCCCATGGACAACGACGCTGAGGGTGTGTGGAGTCCCGATATCGAGCAAAGCTTCCAGGAAGCTCTGGCCATCTATCCGCCCTGCGGTCGCCGGAAGATCATTCTCTCTGACGAGGGCAAGATGTACGGTGAGTGCGGGGCAGAACACAGGGCGACTCTGCAAGCCCATCTGGGCTGAGCGCCGCCACCAATGTGCAAATGCACAAGTGTCGCCTCTTCGACCCCAGTGGCATCACAATCTCGAACAAGAATGCTCTTGTGTAACCTGCACAATGTTGCCCATTGTCAAAATAAGCAATGTTTCCTCTCCATTTTTACCCCAAACTTGTGTTTTGACACTCATCCCTTGTTATCGGTACCTAATTTGTTCCTGAAAATGATGAAATTCAGGCTAACGGGAACAGTTGTGTAAAATGAAATGGGAGGAATTCAACTCTGTTCCAAATTCCCCCCTCAAATCACCTTCAGTGCTTAAGACATGAGGGAAAAAGTTGTGTGGGACAATAAGATGGAATAAAGAACAGTTCATTATAACATATATCAGTAAGGTAATGGGAAAAGGGTTATTGCCACCAAGTGCATTTCTTCTCTTGATGCATAGATTACCTGTCGGTAATCCCTGTGGATTTTGGTAACCCTAAAACAAGAGATGTCTCCCCTCGTCCTTTGCCATATTCAGCGTGCTTGAGGACAGCAAGCTTTCGTTACAAACTATAATAAACCCAACGTTTCACCCATTTTTCCACCTTTCCCATTAGTTTTTTCCCCACCCTTTAGGACCAACATTCACAAAAATTTACACAGTCAATGCATAAAAAAATTGAAAGGCAGAGAGAACAAATGTGAGTACGCAGACAACTTTGAAAGCCAGTAGGAGACTGAGTGGATGTGTGTTACCCATCAGGCAGTGTGTCTCACAGCTGCTTGTCACAGTCTTTAATTGGGGTCTCGGCTCACACAGACCGGGTGCTTCTATAACTGAAAATTTTTTTACATGGATAAAGGAAGATGGTATGATATTTGTCCTGCAGATAAATGAAAATCCAGGTTGCAGATGTACCTATTATGGAGTATGAGTGTTGATAAAATAAATATAAACTGAAATAATAGAATAATGAAAACATAGCAGTAGCTCGGAAGCTTTTCTCCAAGCATGGACGCATGCCGATGATGGACCCGGGTTCTAGACTACCTCGACTGAACAGATGCAGCGCTTCTGTTTCACTGGAGGGAGGAGCAGAGAATCATGGGTGGAAAAACAAGACCTGAGAAGGGGGGAAAAAAGTGCTGTATGTTGAGGGCGATAATGTCGGTGAAATTGCCAATCAGGAATTCATGGCTAAGGCGCGGCCTGTGAGCGAGTGCCGCCGGGAGCTGAACATTAATGCCTCGCTTTGCAGTACTAGGAGTCTATAAGTAAACCAGCGTGAACTATTAGTCGGGAGCAGATGGTGCAGCGGACGCCACCAGCTGTGCCCGCCCCCCCATCCTGGCTGGGTGATGTAATGGAAACAAGGAATATTTTCTTTCTGTGGCGTTGGAGTCTCTCACAGGCTGTCAGTGTCAAATGAAAGCAGAAGGAGCCCTGCGGGCATTTCATTTGCAGCTGTCATGTGACCCCTCTGGCCAAACGAAATGTAAAGTCTGGGACGTGCAGCGAGGCTCCTCAGCTGCTGCTACAAAGGGATTCAAGAACTAACCCCCCCCAGCTGGTGCACATGCACACACGCAGCTCCCTCGGACGGGAGGGAAACGCCGACGGTGCGTACTGCACCCCCCAGATTAAAGTGCTTTAAACCAGCTTGCTTTGTGAGTTTTAAGTGATGGATTTGAGCGCCAGGCTCAGGAAAGCCCCCCCCCTTTCTCGCGCCCGGGTCCCATGACCGCAAAGCACTGCTGCTGCCTTACTGGGCTTGGGGGCAAGGGTCAGGTATAACAGGATGGTTCACAGACTTGAAGAAATATGTGTAAAATTTGAAGTATTTTTTTTTTTTTTTTTTTTTTTTTTTTTTTTGAACAAGACTAGAAAAACAAACTGCTGTACTGTCATGTTGTATTCTTGTAAATATCTAGGATACCGATAAAAGCTTTTTTTAATGAAGTATAATTTCAGTTCATATTGGTCTGTGGCACAGTGGTTAAGGGTGCTGCATTGCACCCAAAAGGAACAGGGTCAAATCCCATACTTGTTCTTGTGCCTTTGATCAACGTACTTACCCTGAATTGATTCAGTAATAATTACCCAGTTGCTTAAATAAAGGACTGCAAGTACATGAACGTTTGTAAGTCACTTTGTAGAAAATCCATCCAAGCATCTGCTAAATCAATAAGTACTAATACCTTTGATTTTACTGTCACCACATCTGACTGTATTTAGGAAGTAGTCAGAATTTTAATCTAAAGTATCGCATTCATTTGATTGATGGAGGGTGTTTTGGGGTCCTCTGTTTGCTGTGGGCTGTCACTGCTTTGCTGAAGGGCCTCACCTTACCTGTGTGTCTGGAGCAAATCTGCTCCTTAAGTTGCACCCCAATCAGGAACTCACTATTTTTTTGTTAAGGTTTAAAATGATGGCAATACAGGTAATTCTTGACTTCTGACAGGGTTCTGTTTTGACAACCTTGTTGTAAATGGACTTGGTCATTAGTCCCATGTCCCCATATTGTATCATAGAAATTATAAGGATATATAAACATGCATAAATAGGTTGCATAATAGATTTTTTTCCACTAATTTCACATATTCAAGTTAAAATCACACTAATACAGAATACAGTACAGTATTTTTCATGCTGTGCTATTTTCAGTTCATAAATGTTTTGCTTTTCCTTTCCTAAACCACCAGAATACTTTTTTTTTTTTTTAATAAAGTTGCACGTCATAACTTGAGGGTCACCTGTAATGACAAAATAGCAGTTACAATTTGCATTTTGTAACCTACAGAGTATACTGCCGACGCTGTATGTGGACACCATAGGCATCGGAGCTCTCCACTGGTGCTAACGAACAGCTCGCGTACGACATCAGTCCTCTGGTTTATGATTGTGCTGAGCACCTGCTCAGGCGTCGCTCACAGTCACCCATCAATCTCGCCATTCGAGCGAAGTGTCAGGTTGCACCTCTCTTCTGCTGCCCTTGTGGTCCCCGGTGTGATGGTGAGCGACCCTTCATAGCAGCGGAAACCCAAAGCCATCAACATTTCTACTTAGAGGAGTCAAATGCCATTGATCCAATGGGACACAGACATTTGGGATTAAACTAATCTGTGAATTATCGATTTGATACATTTCTCCAAAGTGACTTACAATGTAAGATTTGTACATTAAGCTACTTAGACTGATTTATCCATTTATATAGCTGGGTTATTTTCACTATCAATTCAGGGTAAGTATCTTACCCAAGGGTATTACAGCAGGAGGTGGTATTTGAACTTGGGTCCTTCAAGTGCAAGGCCATGGCTCTAACCAGTATGCTACCTGTTGCCCCCCCTCCCTTATTTTAATTAACATAATTCCTTTTGTTGTAAGCATGTAACATCTCATTCTCTGAAATGTACAAATGGTGCAGTTTATGGTGCTGCTCTGGCATGAGGAGGTTTTACACACACACATATTGATATTTTTCCCTATAGCTGATGCTTTCCTCCAAAGCAAGTTAGTGTTGAGATGCTAACAGTGATTCACCCCTTTATACAGCTGGGTAACTTTTTTTTTTTTTTTTTTTTCCCCCCTCCCCTCTCTCTCTCCACTGGAGCGATTCAGAATAAGGGGGTTGATCTAGAGAGCTGCAGCAGGAGTGAGATGTGAACCCGGGTCTGAGTCCACGGGCAGTGTTTATATGCCTGTTTGTCAGGCACGGAGTGGTGTAGGAAGAGGCACGGTGGACGGACCCGACTGCGGAGCACTGAAGTTCGGCAAGGCAGGAGCACAGTGCGGGGCAGATTGGAGTGCGGCGCCACGCGACTGGAAGGCCGGCCTGGTTTTTGAGCACACCAGCTGTCACTGGGTCCTAGTGCCAAACGGCTCCACAAAGAGCTGGAGCCGACGCGGTCGGAGAGCCGTCCATACGGGCTCTCTCGAATTGCTTCAATTATTCAGGGCGCTGCGCTTTGCAAGTTCCATCTGCAAAAAATGTTTTTTTTTTTTTCTCTTCAATATATTTATTTTATTGGGGGGGGTGTCAGCTAATCCTTTTCGTTACACCCCCCACTTCCTTCTGTGCAAGTAAAGGGCAGTTTCCTTGAATTAAGCTAAAATTAGACCTATTCCTTCATCAAAATGCAGCTCTGTCAGGACAAATTAATAAGTAGTCACTTGTTCCCTTACTGGCACGTCATTTTGGGTAGCTCAGTTCCAAACTCTTATGTAACTGTTAGATGGTTAAAAAAGCAGTTTAATTATTTTAACGATGAATTTTGTGATGCTACGTTCAGCCAGGTCCCTAGTAGCCATTTAACATGGATTTCATAGTATTTATAACCCCGCATGATTCATTATGCTATTAAAAACACATTACAGATAGACTTCAAGTTATCCTTATTGTGTGCAGGTTGGCTAAACATCCGCTTGGTGAGGTTTTCTGGGTCGAAAGTACTATTTCGATTTCTGTCCATAAACCTATGTTTTTATTACATAGTACGGGGTACAGGGTAGCAGTATATTAAATATAGACGTAAAAGCTGCTTGATTGCCGTTTTTGCTCGGCTTGCTTTTGTGAATTTGCCGTGAAACGCTGTTGATTATTGATGTTCTCTTGATTACGCCTGGAAGAGAGCCGATTATGAGGCGCGTCTTTATTCGCAAGAAGTTTCCCGAAAAGGACACAGTGTAAACATTGAGCGGAAGAGATGAAATAAAGCAATTTACACGGCAGTTGAGCAATCAGGCCTTGCACGCTCACCAAATTGTTTGAGTGAGAGTATTTGGCACGGGCCCCTGTAGTTTGGTAGAGCTTTTTTTTTTTTTTTTTTTTTTTTTTTTAAAAACAGTTTTATTTTTGGTCAGCAATAAAATTGCATTTTTATACAAAAAGTGGACATGTGCCAAACCCCTCGTTTTATTCGTATTACTGCAAAGTGATGCAACCTTAAAATAATGCAGGGCTTTGCATACCATATTTTCACTCTTGTATATATTACATTCTAAGGCAATGTATGCATTGCTTTTGAGTCTTTAAATGAGGTTGTTGACTGACTGCTGTCAGGCAACTGTAACATTAAAGTAGCTGTAGCTTAGTGCTATATAAACTACACGCACACACCATTTGTGTCTAACTTTTACATCTGCTTTAATTCCTTTTTTAATGAGAATTGTTTTGCAAAAACACTACTGAGAAAGTACAAATAGCTACAGATACAAAGAAAATAAAGTGCAGCAATTAACAGAACATGTAGCTATGTAAGACATTCCAAAAAGGTGAGCAGCTCTTCCAAAATTCATTGATGCAGGTCAAATATTACCTTTTGTTGTGGAATAAATTGATACTCAAATCAGCCACGTATTTGTAGGTGGGCCGTAGCAATAGGGTATAAGTATATGTTGAAGTTCACGTTTAATCCAAAGTACTATCCTTATCATTGTTTCAGCAGATTACTCCTCGTGTGCTTTTTTCCGTAGTTTTCTCCGCAGCTTCTTCTTGGCATTAGTGACTCCCACAGGTATTACACACCTGTTGCACCTCTGCATCACGCGGAGCTCTTTGTTTACATCGCGAGCCGGGCGCCGCGCCCCATTGCGTTTCGCGCGCGAAAAGGCGCACGCGGACTTGGGGAGTGTGCAGTCGTACCGCGGTGAGTTACAGGTGTAACCTTAAGTGCTGGGGTTGAGGTGTACCTCGCAGGCACGGGCATCATTCTTAGGGCATCCGCGAGGAGCTCGGAAGCGGAGGCATTTGCGTGGTGAAAGGTTCGGGCGGTGCGCAGGGCGCCACACACAGCTCGCCACGAGACACGGACTCCAGAGTGCCCTTAAGCCCTTTGTTCTCATGGCTGAATGCAGCTAATTAGCAACTGTCTCTATAGCAACGGCTTCCCGGTTCAAAACAATGTCTAATTTTTGCAGCTTAGCTTATCACACTGTTTACCTGAAGAGCGTTTTGGTGCTTTGAGTCTCATTGCGGCTGGCGCCGCGCCTGGTCTTGGAGGCCCATTGTGCGTCGGGTGGAAAAAAGAACGGTGGGGGGTGCGAGAAAACAATGCAGCGGAGACACGGCAAGGGCCGGCTGACTGCGGAGCTCTTCGCCATGGAGGACCTGACCTGAGGAGCAGGAGGAGGCAGCAGAAAGGCCCGATTCTGATTATGTGCATAAATCACCTGGCCCGCCCGGACCCCTTTGTCCTATTCGCGTAATGAAATCCCCCCCAGACTGTATTTGCGCACATACGTGGGTTACAGCGCTGCGCTCGGCACGCTGATATACGAGGGATCGAGGGGCCGCGCAGCTCCCTGTCATGTGCAGCCGCTCCGTATGCGCCGAGTGACCTTTCGCTTTACCGCGGGGGGCCCTTCGCGCACAGCCCCTATCGCTGTTAATGGGTGTGTGTGTGTGCGCGTGTGCGTGTGCGCGCGCTAGATCCACTCCTTGGCACGAGGGAGAGCCTCCAAAGAGATGCCTTTTATAATGCATCCGCGGAGTGTCAGGTGAGCTGGTCACTGTTTGTCGAGTCCCTACCTTAACAGCATCTTGATCTTGAGGTGCGTATCTTGAGCTCTCGCGTTGTTTGGATGATTGCTTATGCGCGATTTTTCACAAACACTTTTGTACTTGGGAGGGAAAAAATTAATAATGTATAATTGGACAGAATGCAACTGGTTCTGTCGTGCGTTGTTTTGATAAGTGGGCCATAACTTTCCTGACTGGCAAAAATATTTCTTCCACGAGGGTTCCGTCTATTGTCTACTCGTGTCATGCTGCTGAGGTGTGGTCTTCAATGGGGCAACAGGTTGCCTACTGGTTAGAGCCATTGTCTTTGAGACTGAAGATCCAGCTTTGAATCCCTTCCTCTTGGTGTCAGAGTACCCTTTTGTCAAAGTAGTCACCCTGGATTGCCACGGTAGAAATTGCCCACCTGTATAGGTGGGTAAATTAAGTCGCTTATTATACAGACTACAGACTGTAACCGACTTTGCAGAACAGTGTCGGCTAAATCAGCGAATGATGATAAAATTAAATGTTCCCTTTTGCTTCCGATGACCGGTCGTCCCTGGGACTAGGTCACATACGGTGCCTGAAGACCTGTTGAGTGCTCTTGGTCTTTGGCAAAGCCTCCATTGCCATTGGTCATTTAAGTCAAAGGAGCACCAATAATTGCTACAAAAATTAAATGGTGAACATGAGCAAACGTGCGAGACTAGCTCGGCGCCAGCTCTGTTAGCAGGAAGAGCTCAGGTGCTGCTGCTGCTGACATTGTCGCCCGCCTTTGGGTCCCTTCCACTCCTTTTGGCTGCACTTTGGATTTTTCGAACCTCCATTTGGGGAAAAAAAATACATATTTCTGATATTTTTAAAAATGATTTTTTTCCACCGTTGCTCAACAGGCAGGTAGCATAGTGATTAGATCAACGGCCTTGTATTCAACAGACTGGTTCAAATCCCCGCTACAGTACCCTTCATTAACGTACTTATCTTAAGTTGCTCCGGTGAAAATTCCCAAGCTGTATGAATGAGTAAATCACTGTAAGTAGGGTAATAAAGTAAGTCTCTTTGGAGAGAAGTGTCAGTTAAATTTATACTTATTCATTTATTTCCAAGATACCTTTAAAGATGCACATCCTAGTACTCCTACTACAGTGTTTAACACTCTTCAAGGAAGACAAATGAGCTTAAGAGAGCTGTTCGTTTACATAGTGGTTATTATTATTACTCATATTAGCTGGTATTTAGCTGACGCATTTGTCCAGTCCAACTCGGTGATAAACTGTATTGACGTGCTTACGATTACTTGTCCGTTTACATTTATCTGGTGCTTTTTTCCCCAAAATGACTTTAAACGTTAAACCACCTACAGTTATTACCCGTTTGTACAGCTGGATAATTTTTGCTGGAGCAATTAAATATAAATACTTTGCTCAACGGTTCAAACCTGTGACCTTTTGATCCAGAGGCAGCAGGTCTAACTAGTGCTGTATCAGCTACCCCCCAATTTAAATAAATGAAAATAATTATCTATTCTTTATGAAGAATGATTATCCGATTTAAACGGGACAGATGCTAGGTCAGGTAACCGATAATATAGAAAAGTTGTTTGCAGGACAAAATAGAAGGAATTCCGCTATAAGTTTGAAAATTAAAAAAGTTGTATTAAGTGTACAATATATTAACAAAGTGTAGTAAAATTAATGATTAAAGCTAGTTTGGTTTGTGTATGTTGCGTTTGCTTTTTTTTTAATTCAAAATTGAAAAATAAAATGCAAATTAGGTCTGCGGACAAATGGCTTTGGTTTTTGAGCGCACACACACAAAAAAAAAAAGGACTTTATTAATTTTCTCTCTTCGTTTAGTCATACAAAGTGAAACATCAAAATCTCATAATGCCAGATTTGGTGAATGCCCTAAAGTGCACAATATTTCAAATCTGACAAGTAGCCAAACCTAGAACTTCATGGTGCTTTTAACAGCTGCACTTATTTAGTAGTAAGATCCTTAAGAAGTAGCACCTGAAAATAAGTAAACAATCTGTTTCTCTCTAAATCCTAAACTGTTGTATTTTTTTCTCTCCTATATCGATAAGCAATCAATCTGTGATCTAATTGTTATCTCATCCTTTGTGACGCTGCACTCCTGTCAGAGCGAACGCTCGTTTCCCTTGAAGTAGATGTCACGTGGTGTGCCAGACATGTCGGACATTCCAGAATGTCAAATAACTAAAGGTGCAATAGACACCTTGCTGTAAATGAATGAATAATGACGACAGTGAATCCCCGAATAAATAGCTGTTAAAGCGGAGTCACTGTCTGCAATTTTCTTAACATGGTGCTCTTACCCGTTTCACCTGGATGATCTGATGGAATGAAGCCAACTCCCACCTTGCCCCTCTACACCTGGTCTTCATGCCTAAGTATGATGTGACCATCTACCAGGGCAATGCTCAGTGGAACTGATCTGGGGGTTCCTTAGGGACGGTTTGCCCACGGGGAACGCTTCAGTGTGACAAAGAGTACTCTGTACACCCAGCGTTTGTTGTAGGATTAGCAACGCGTGGAGCCTTGCAGCACTCTAGACGGGCTTCTCCTCCCTGCCTCCTGCCTTTGGCTCATCAGCTGTTTTGACCGAAGGGCTGTTTTGTGTCACAGATGCGCCGCTCTCTCCCTGCCAGGGGTCCGAGAGCCAGCCATCGTCGCTGGCATTAAGTGTTACTTGGGTAGCCGAGGAAGAGTGGAGCTGTGCCTCGGCCGTCTGCGGGGGGGAGAGGGAAGGCTGTGGGAGTCCTCACCAGCAGTCCTCAAGATCCATTTGCATCCCTGCAGCAGTTGCAAATATCTGAACATAATTAATTGCACGCGACCCATCAGTTCTTTCCTCAACTAGGGTGCCTCAATTAAGGTGGTTGCCGCTTTCCTGCAAAGAGAGTTGTTCCCCACTGGTTCTACTTGGCTGTGCACAGCAGCCCCACTCCTGCAAACATTTGTGCCACGCACACAATTTTCGACGACAACTTCTGACACGCAGGCTTTCTGGGTATTAGGACACATGTAGTCTGGATGTATGAGTCAGAGCGGGCACGGTGTTTTAGTGATTACGGAACCCAAAAGGACAGGAGCATGGATGGGTCCTGAGCATCACAGGTACATACGTTTTTATTTATTATTACTAAGCATCTTACAATATGTGATTTGTAGACTAAGCTACTGCCTGTGATTTACCCATTTGTACTGCCAGTTCAAGGTAGGAACCTTGATCAAGGGTACTACAGTGGGAGTGGGATTATAACCCAGGTGCTTTGCTTGTAGAGTGACAGCCTTAGTCACTGCGCTGCGCACCTAATTTACAATTATCGTCCACAGTGAAATGTGGAAACACCCGAGTTGCTACCTGAATCTCGTGCGCAAAGAAATTACCTATTTTTTCTTCATTCACTCTCACGCCATATTTCATAGAATGAGCAGTAACTCGGATATTTCCATAGGCTTATAGGATATCATAACAACCTGCTTTCACTTGTGCACCACTCCCTGTTATTAAGCAGCACCAGAACAATTTTCCCTTATCATATTAAAATCATAATATGAACGAAATGGCATCTTCTTTTGCGATGTTGACCATAGTCACAATTTGTGTGACAGATAGTTATGAGAGATCTGATTAAAGGAACGGCAGGGTTTCAGGACTTCATAGCACCTCCCTCACCGAGCTGCCGCTTGGTCTTAAAGAAGGCTGTGATGTGCAACATACGCCTTACATTTAGCCTTTGTTAATGTTTTTAATTATTGTGTATTTGGTCATTTTTTTGCAGGTTATGAGCATGGTACACATTGCATTGTCATGATTTATCGGAGTCAGAATGACAGTGCAGTATGGAAAATCGGGAAGGAAGCTTGCAGGATTATTTGCTGAAATTTTATTTTAAGACATTCGTTCCTCATGGGAGAAGGTTTTCTTTTGTCCTAATTGCCATTTTTCCTGTCTTCACACTGCAGGGTGTGTTGCAGGAGCTGCACTGTGTTTTCCTCGCCTTGTATTTTTTAAATGAAGTTCAAGGTTCTTGCAATATCTGACTGGCTGATATTCACACATCCAATGTCATGGTACAGGAAATTTATTTCACCAACAGACCCAAGGTGTCCTTTTCGAGTTATTGGCACAGAAATAAATGCAAGAACAATTTCCTCTTTAATAGTATCAGCTTAATGACAAAGGACAGCGTGTAGTTATTGTTGGGAGGTGTTGGCAGTTTGAAGGATGCGGAAAGGGACACAGTTATTTAACCATCCAAACACACAAAAATAACCCAAAAACCCTCCCCGCTCCCTCTGCCAACAGTGCTTTTCTACCAGCATATCAAGTGAATTTTGTTTAAAAAAGGTGCTGTGTAGTAAATGTATGTACAATTGCATAAGAGCCAGTCGTGTCAGTGTCACTCATTTAGTTATCCACGGCATCATGACAATATCTGGACATGCAGAACTACAGTTAAAATATGGGAAATGTGAATCACAATGTTTCTATATTACTTACTAATAAATACTGTGTATTTGGAAATGAAAATGATCCTGAAAAAGGAAGAGGGATATTAGCTTTTACATACAGTATGTCATTGAGGCTATATGTAGGTCAGTTTGTTTGGGGTTTTATTAGTAACTCAAATCATAATAATTCAAAAAGCTTGAATTGGCCATCTTTCACGTGTTGGGTTTTTATTCCCCATCATCATCTTTCTCTCCATGGCCTTTTTACTTTTGTAATCCCTTGTTTACGATGCAAACGTCAAGATCCGCATTATTGTTCATACCGTTCTTTTAAACTGACATGTTTTGAGAATTGCAGAGGTGGCCTCCCTAAAGCTGAGACGTGTCTTCCCTGATCAAGCCCGCTGAGAGGCGGCCCTTTGGCTGCCCCTGCGCTCCAACTCGCCTTGTGCTCTCGAATGAGCCATTTCGCAGTTGCCGTTGTTTTTCCGGAGGTGCTCCTACGGTACGAAGGCCTGCGAAGATATGACCTGAATCCTCATTGTTCAATGGAGCCCAAGTGAGATTACGGGTGGCGCTGCGATGTCTGCACAGCCGCCTGCAGAGAAATGAAACGCAACGGGGTGTGTTAACTTATTGCCGTGTATGAGTGCCTTGGCTTGGAAAAGTATGCGTGGTCAGGGTTTTTGGGAGGCCAGAAGAGGAAGGGACACAGGTGAGCTTCCCAGGGCGGCTCTCCTACCCAGCGTTGGTTACAGGGCCTGTGGACCTGCACCATGGAGATGAGCGGTGTTCTGCACGGAGGGGATCAAAGCCCAAGGTTGCCGTTGGTACTGGGACACCTGCTCTGGCAAGCAGGAGATTTGTTTTCCAGCTGGGTGTGGAAACGAAACAAGAATGACAGATCGCGAACGGGGCTGTATCACCATGCCTCGTTCAGTACTGCATTTCCCACGTTCCCCGTCGTCCTCCTGCCTCTCTGGAAGCTGTATGCACAGTCAGTTTGTTCAGCTCCTATGTTTAACCAGGAAGGTACGACACTCCTGTTAGTAAGCAGGCAATGTTGCCCTGTCTGGGTTTGAAACCCCCCTCTCTGTTCCGAAGCTCTCTGCGTCATGGAGGTGGCGGGAATGTTCGGGTTCATGGTGGGACTGCTTCTCTCGATACAGAAGGCTGTCCGTTCAGGTCATGCTTGTCTGCACCTGTTGTATTCTTTTTTTCACCCCTCCAAGAACAATTGTAGAGATGTGTACTTGGCCCTCGGTGTTGTGCGCAAAGAAGCGATACCCTGAAAGACACATCGCTGTACTGCTGCTACAGTGTTTAACACTTAGTTTACAGAGCGGTTATTACTATTATTCACTTGTGTTTATTAGCTGGTATTTAACCCACGCCTTTGTCCAACCTCACATAGTGGTACACGGAGCTGACGTGCTTACAATTATCTGCCCGTTTGTATTTGTCTCGTTCTTTTCATTTGTACTGCTGGGTAAGTTTTACTGGATCAATTTAGGGTAAGTACATTGATCGAGGGCACTAGAGGGAGTAGGTGAGACTCGAACCAGCCATCTTCGGACCTCCTCTACACAGTAGATTGACGTAACCCACACGGGCATTTGGAGTCTCCTGTAGCACATGTCTGTGCACTGTGGGAGGAAACCCACATGGACACAGGGAGAACATGCAGACTCCACACAGACTGAGTGGGGGTTGAACTCACAGCCAGGCGCTACCTGCTGTATGTTTATAGGCCGGCGTGAGGTGTCTGAAAGCAAGATCCCCTGCGTGCGGCCGCCAGCATTCGGACCTGCCGTAACGTGCTAGCAATGGGGCGGTGGGGGAGGTGGGGAAGGTGTTGGCGGGTTGAGCCGTGACCTCACGCTGCTAGGTGTGACCGCTCTCGGCGTGTCGGCACTTGTCTGATGCCCACCTCCCGCTCGCCGGATTAAGCGGGCCCTCAGGTAGCCCAACCCTCACCCCCAACCCAGACGCGTATGGCTGTGGTCCCGGCCGGTGCTCCGCGTGACGCTATTAGCACGAGTTCAGTTTGTGCGAATCACTAACAGTTGAGGGACAGCTATAACTTCAGTGTGTTTTACTATGTTTTGGGGGCTGCAACAGGAGCGTTGCTAGTTAGTGATGCCGCGGTGACAGATGCGCCTTGTTTATTGTTTTTCCTCTTCCGCCACGATGGTTCTGTACAAATATCATTGGGGTTCTTCATTTGCATTACCTTTATTTTGGATCGGCTTTCGACTTTCGCGTGCGCGCCCTTGTTTGCTTCCTGAACATTGACCGTAACTGTGTGTTGCCCCAGGGAATGCAATGTGGAATTCTGGGCATCTCTGTTCACGCACCAGACCGGCACGTCAGGCCCCACCCCCCTTTCCGCCCTCTGTTCCTGCATGAGCACGTTTCTTGGTTCAGCTTCGTCAGAAAACAAACGGTGCTGCTGACAGCACTTGGCTAGCTTGTACATTAATCCATACACATTTATTAAACATTGAATTATTTGCTGTTTTTTGTGGCAGTCTAACTTCTGTTTGTGCAAACGTTTCGCAAGTGTGTGTGCACGCTCCCTGTAGGTCAAAGCACGTGATAATGCAAATACATGCCAGTTGATAGACGTAAGAACGTAAGAGGCGGATTTGAGCGGAAGGACCTCATTGCTCAGAGCTGCGTTGGCAGGCATAATGTGAGAACCCATGTGCTGCTGAAGGTGCCCATTTCCTGTGTGGGAGGAGCCAGATTGGGGGCGTTTCCGTGGTAATGCGAACTATGGGCTGCTCCCCGTCTCTGGATTCCACTTAGGCTGGCATCGAGGGAAGGTGAAGTAGGTGAGCGCAGGTGCCCATCTCTTCAAATTCTCTAGGATCTGCATCAGGGAGACCCCACTGTGACCTGTTTCATAGCTTTAATACTGAGAACCCCCCCAGCACTATAGAAGCAACCCTTTTGGGTTGGATTATTATGACATGGTTAGTTTCTGTGTCGGCTTATTTAACTGCAGAAGATGCCACAGCCCCTCTGTTAGGGTGTGACTGGGGCAAAAAGCCACATGTTCTAGGATTACAGCAAAGCCGAGCGGTAAAAATGCATTGTAAGCTTGTGAACCGTTGCCCTCGGCATCATCTTCATTGTAGATCTGTGCCTCTTCTGAGGGGGAAATTTGCAGTGGCAATAGGAGGGGTTGCACGATGTGCAGTGAGGTGGCATTTTTAATTGGAAAAGAGTGAAACACAGCTGCGCTACATCAGCATTTTACCACGGGACAGCTGGTACCATAATGGTTAGAGCTCCTGCCTTTGGACCCAAAGGTTGCAGGTTCGATCCCCCCCATTCAGCTGTAGTACCCTTGAGCAAAGTACTTACCCTAAAATTGCTCCAGTAACATTGCGCAGCTGTATAAATGAGTAAATAATTGTAGGTAGACTAACACTAAGTCGCTATGAAGAAGAGCGTCAGCTATATGAATAAATGTAAATGTTTACAATCTTTTGTTGATGCATGCGGCGGTCTACGGAGTCCCCCGCGAACATTTGGTGGCGCGAAAAGCCTACGGCTGCCACGGAACCGTCGGCCGCACCAGTTTGGCGAGGGAGTGATTGAGAGTGCTGGGGGGAGGCGCGCAACACAGTCATGAAGTTTGACTTTTCATTTACACGTATCGGTCACCGCTAACAAGTTTTCTTCATGTTCAGATGGCGGATTGATCCTGAGAAATTGAAAGTATTGATTTAACCCTGTGTCTGACTGCGGGCCCTGGCTGAACCGTGCTCCCGCACCGCAACCCCCCCATCCATCAGCTGCCGTTCCTCAGAGGACTCGTGTTCATCGCTCCGTTTGTCCGTCTGGATTCTCCCTGCAGCTGTCTAGCCCCTCCCCTCATGATTGCTGCTGTTAAGCTCCGCCTCCCCAAGTCAACGCCCCCCTCACCCCTGCATCTAGTCTCTCGGCAGGCAGTGAGGCCCCTGCTGGTAATAATGGCAGTGATACAGTTAGGCGCCCTTAATTAAGGGTGACTCACTCAAGAATGTGCAGTGTTAATTGGCCCCGGGTGAGTGCACGTTTGCTGCCCGAACCCCTCTTGGCTGGATCGGCCTGCAGTAGGAGACCATGAGGCCCAGCTAAGCATCTCCGAAGGATAGGGCCCTCTGTCCCTGTCCCCCCTCCTCCCCACCGCCAGTCATTCCCCTGGCTCCCTGTGGCGCCTCTGCCAGGTTTCCCACAAGGCCTGCAGGTCCAGCGTGTCAGCAGCGCGTCGGGAAAGTACCGAGGCCGTTAATCTCATGAGCCCTCTGCTGCTCATTACCTCAATTGTTTGGAGCGCTTCCTCGCTGCAAGAAAAGCTTTTATCTTCCGCCCAGGTACGGTCGTTAAGCACGCGTTATTGATTTTGCATCATCGTTCGCGCAGACGATTGATTTTGAAAGAGGTATTAATTAATTTATAGGTGGTGATTAGGACCTTTTAATAGATCAGGCCTTGTAAGGGGACCCTTGATGTATTAATCGACCCCATACGTGACTCTTAAATCTTTGCGTGCAACCACTATTCTCAGACAGAACCACAGCGCCGGAGCCCATAATGTGACCCACCTATGGAGCATGCTTGTGAGCTACTCTGGGATGAGATGGTGGGGCTCAGCGCTGCTTGAGCGAGCGGAAATGGCCACGGTCTTCTCCGGCATCCACCTGTCAATGCGATGCTCTAGTAAGGCTGGATGTCCGTTGTCCCTCTGCTGACCTTGTTCTTCATGGCAGCCTTTATGGCAAAGCTGTCTGGTCCTGCAACGTGGGACGAGTCGGCCGAGGACCTCATCACGTGCCTCCTGCTTGAGGGAAGTCATGCATGTGGACTTTCTCCAGCGGCAGGGGAGCTCAGTGAAGGCCAAGAGTCTGTTTTATTTCGGTTTTAAATTAGCTATCAGAAGAATGTTTGAATCCCACATGTGTTGTTGTAAGATGTTTGTTTTGAGATGGAAATGTAAGGGCAGGTAGTTGGCTTGCTACAACTTCTGCTGGAAAAAATATCGGCTGGGGGGCCTCCAAATTTTGCCCCTTTGACACGTTTACAAACTTATTTGTCCCTTTGCTTTTCTCCAAAAGGGCACAACTTGGAGTAAACAAAAGTAGATGTCACCACAGATGAGAAATGCAGATGCAGAGACTCTCTAAGTACAGTCAGTCAGTCTAATACCACTGCTTTTGCCAGCACGCAAGACAGTGGGTCCCCAGATAAATGTATTATATATGTAGCTGTATATAAAGCTGTTAAGGGGCATTTTTTACCACCTTAGTAAAGGTTTGTGGAGCAGATAGATGTATTCATTTAGCAGACACTTTTCTCCAAAGCGGCATACATCTCATAGAAAATACAATGTGTGCATTACATTAGGAGAGAGACGCTTAGATGGAGACACATGATTAAGTACAGTTAGTTTGCTTTCTACCGTATGAACCAATGTATATCACGAGTAGCTGCATAAAGGTTTATCCAACTTAACAATTCCTAATCGCCTTCCTAATTTTTCTTTTTTAAAACGGTTGCATTACACGAGTAGCTGCGTGAAGGTTATCTATTGTTCAGCAGTTATCTCAAAGTTATTGAGCATGAACATTTATACCTTACATGAACTTAAGAGATCATGGGAGAAGTGAGTCTGGAAGAGGTGAGTTTTAAGACCCTTCTTAAATGTAGAGAGATATTCAGCACTTCTGAGTGAGAGGGGAGGTTGTTCCACCACATTGGAGCCAGAACCAAAAATATAGGAGATCTGGAGAAAGTGAGTTCAAAAGGTAAGTGTTTTGAGGTTTTTCCTGAATGTTGAGAGGTTGCTCATTCCACCACGTTGGAGCTAAAAGAGGAATCTTTGGCATTTTTGATTTTTGGGACCTCTTGTGTTTGCTCCTCCACCTTTGGCTACTTGTTGGTCCCGCAGCAGTCTCGTCAAGATGTAGTGCTCGATCATGTCCAGCAAGTACTGGGGAGCACAATCATTGATGTTCTGGTAGGCTGTAACCATAGGCAGGAGATTGATACAGGGCAGCTACAAGCGAGAGAGATGAGAAGAGGAGATACATGGAAACAATATTGCATGAATTTTAATTAAAGGAGCCTTGATTAAGCTTACATCATTCTTTGGTATAATTCTAAGCCAACCATCACACAAAGTTTAACCGTTGCTTTTGAAAGCAAATGTGTTTCTGTAGCATCCTGCTGGAAATAGGTGGAGGGGGTCACCCAAGGACTTTTTGTTCCCAAAGGTAGGTTTCACCGTGGTGCAGTTTTAGTACTGCCCGCTGCTCGACCAAGCGGCTGTTTTCACAGGAAGCACGGCCAATTGCTCTCATTAAATCCACAGTCTTAAAACAAGCCTTGTTTATTAGTTGCATTTTTGGCAATCAAAAAATCACCCTGGAACAAAGAGTTGTGGTGAAAGAAACCAGACAATTTTAAAAGTACGCTGTTCTCATTTTATGTATATTTATACTATAATGATATGATGGCACAGCGGGTAGAACTGGTGGTCTCAGCTGTAGGTTCAAATCTGGCTCAGTCTGCTTGGAGTCTGCATGTTCTCCCTGTGTCCACATGGGTTTCCTCCAGCTGCTCTGGTTTCTTTCCACAGTCCAAAGCCATGTTTCAGGAGAATCGGTCACTCTAAATTGCCCACTGTGTATGCATGCATGCATGCGTGCGCCCTGCAATAGATTTGCATCTTGTCCAGCGTGTACCGTGCTTCATGCCCTATGCTTCCAGGGTAGACTCTTGACCACCGTGACCCTGCATTGGACAAGTAGTTATTGATTATGAATGGGTGGTGTAATGCGGTCATTAAAAACATACCATAAGCACACAATTTAATATAAAAGCATAGACCACGCGAGCACAGTTCCTGGTTCGGTCAAAGAAAGGAACGTGCATCATGGGTTGGCCTCAACTTGTGGTGTAAACTCCGCCGCCTTGCCAAATGCCACCTGTCCTTCATGTTAGCCTGTTGGTTTGGCTGCCGGACCTTTAAACAGTTGACTTTAAAGCACAGTGGGCAGCGGAAGTCAACGCTGCCACGATCCTGTTTCCAAAAACTACTAATTAGAGATCCCCTCTCACTACGGCTATTTGCCGCCTCCGTTCAGAAGGTGAAACCCACCAAGAGGGCCGTTGTGTCACTAGGGAGACCCCACGAGGGCTTGTTCGCTGTGGCCGCAGATGCTCCGACTCTGGCCTCGAAGGCTCTCATTGGTCCTGGCTCTAAATCCAGGGGGCCCATGGAGCGGGGAGTTAAGCCCAACACAATGGGCTGCCGTTTGGCCGGTTATCACATGTTGGCATCAGATCGCCGGCTGTCAGATGTTGGGATCAGCAGACGTGATCCTCTGTCTGTTTAAATGGATTTCGCTGGCAGCGGACACTGTGCTGCAGTAGCGCTGACCTTCGACACTCGTTTCTTCTGGGGGAGACACCTGCAACACCGGCCCCGGGTTTGTGTCCAGGAGCCCGGTATAGGGGTCGCTTCTGGGGACCCGCTGTCTTCAACAGGACAGCTTCCCCATGTAGGTGTCCTTGCTGGGCTCCCTGTTCCTTGGAAATGGATCAGAATTAAAGCAAAGGACATCTTTGGTTCTTCTGTGTTGCTTTTGGCATTGCTTTTCCCTCTTCCTTTTTAAAGCTGGCGCTCTGAGTTTTACAGACGTTGCATTAAATTGAGAATAAAATTAGATTCACTGTGGATTTTAAATGAGTTCATTGTTTTCTTCGCAAAACACAGGACATACACTGGAATTTAGTCAGAGTTAGAGGTCCTTTTACACTTAATTTTAAGATTACATTTAAAATGTGCGTATCTAAAGGGTGGTGAGTGCTGATGGAGCAATTTCTGTCCCCAGGTTGAACCTAGAGCAGACTAAAGGATATGAAGCCAGTGCGAAGGAACTTGTACTTGTGGTATGTGTGTGGAGTTCCTCACTCTGTTTACCCTGTGTGTGAATGAAGTTTACCCGTTGGCCATCCGGACAAATAAGAAGTGCCACGTTGGTGATTTGCGTGGACCCCCGGGTTGTTGACTAGCCTGTTGCTAGGAGATGGACTGAAAACACTGCGAAAGGCCTGCACTTTGCAAATTTGCCCAGCGCACCCACCCCTCTCGCAAGGGTCTGTTCCACCTTGGGGAATGGAGGGTCCCGGTTCTTCAATCGCAGCAGTCTGGGTTGCCCCACTTAGTGAAAACCGGCATCGCTTTATGGCCATTTACAGTTTGCAAGATAATGCATTCCTATGGCCTGCATCTATATTTTCATGTCACAAGTTAAAAATTAACAAGATGAACCAAGTGCATTTTCTTATTTGCTTCCGTCGCCATTTCTGGAAATTTCTGCTGCACGACCAGTGGAATCGGCACCGTCAGATGTCACCTGTACAACTTCCAAGCCACTCTTTTTTTTTTTTTTTTTTTTTTTTTTTTTTTTTTTTTTCTCCCCCTCCTTTCTCTTCCTCCCTTGTGCAAAATGGGGTCTTAACTTGGCACACTGTGTTTCCCAGGATGCCGTTGTTCTCGTGAGCTAAAGGCTTCCTGCACCCCTCCCCGAAGCGGGGGACCTCCTAGCAATGAAGCCCCATATAGTTGGTTTTGTCTATTGTGATGCTAATTCGAGCTGGAGAGCCTCGAGTCATCCATCACGCATGACAGGACAGTCAGGCTATTGTCCCGGCCTGCCAAGCAGCGCTACTCTACTTTTTTACCCCACTCAGGAGCTGGGACTGGCCCCGCTGCATTATGGGAGAAGAAAGGAGCGGAAAGGATTATGGTCGCTGTTGCTATGTAAATATGGCATTATCAAGCCTCCCACCTCCCCCAAAAAAACAACAATGGAGGCTGTAGAGGGATACCAACTGCATGTAAGCAAGCAGTCTGGACTGCCTTAAAAGGGTTGGGCCTTTTAACAAGGTTTCGAGATTAACCCTTTGTGGCCCTGCTCCGAAACTGTCCTTGTGCTCCTTTCACAGGCCAGGCAATGTTTGCCTGTTCTGGGTTCGGACCTGCGGCGTGTGAAAGGCGCCGCGTGCGGGGGGTCGCGCCGAGCCTGGAAGCCACATGAATGGAGCGTTGCGTGCAGAGCGAGCGGCCGCCTGACGGCCAGCCAGACCCCGCTCTTTTCCTGCGGTCCATTGACATCACTGTGCACCGCAAAGCCAGATGTGAGTGCGGTTGAGCTGCGGTGCACTTACAGGAAATGAGATGCACTCCCCCCCCCCTTCCTTTTTTAGAAAGAACTGTAGTTAAGTTCTGTGTTATTACTAATCACAGGACGTAACCAAGGCAGCCGAAACATTTAATATAGTGTGACGTGTGTGAGCATGGCCTTCACAATGTGTGTCAGCTGTGGGTCAGTAGTAGGACATGCTGTGCTGTGTAAGTCAACTTCTGCAAATATGAAATGTTGCTGCCCCCCCAGTGATTATGGAGGAGCCACTCTGGTCACAGTTTAAAAAAAAAAAAAAAAAAAAAAAAAAAAGTGTATGTGTGTATATATACATATGCACACATACATATATATTATATTATTAGAAATGTAATAGGGTTGGACATTACAAAGTTGGGTGTGTAAACTTTGCTCCCTCAGCTATTTACATGACTGTAATTTATACTGTACCTGTTCTGGGTAAGTAGCCTGTTCAGTGGTGCTAGGGATTTGATCCTGCGTTCGAGTCCAATGGAAACACCTCTAGCCACTGTGCCATCTGTCATCTGACTTCTCTGGCAAATTAAAATGTTAGTTTTGTACACTGAGTAGCTGAGTAATTTTCACTTTGTCAATTCAGGGTATGCACCTTTATTTAGAGCAACTGCCTCGGGCATGGCCATTCAAACTTACATTTATTTATTTAGCAGGTGCTTTTTTCCAAAGCAACTTCCAATGAACTTTATGCACTGTTACCAGCCCACACACCTTATTCACCAAGGTGACTTACACTGCTAGATAGACTACTTACAATGGGTCACTCATCCATACGTCAGTGGAACACACACTTTCACTGACACGCTTGACTTGTCCTTTGACTCCAAGGCGATGGCTCTAACCACCACGCCACCTGCTGGTCAATTTTATACAAATTAGCCATGACTTAGCAAATTCAAGAGCAATGCATAAAGTTTGCTGCTTAAGTCAGAGAAAGGAAATTTGAGAGGATGTGTGCCGAATGGGAGACTAAAACACTTGCTGCTAGTGCTGGTGTAACTGCAGTGGAACATGGTAACCGGTTGTTGGAGAGATCGCTGTTCAGGTGGGAACACCCCTGGCTGGACCATCGGGATGTGGTGGACGTGGGGACTCCAAGAGGGTGTGCAGGCGGTGGTCCATAAGGTGGAAGCTGAGGAGAGGAGTGTCTTGCTGCCACATTGGGCTCTGTAGCAAACATGCTGCCTGCAGTTTGATGGTTTACCTGCAAACGCTGGCAGCTTAAAGCAGAGAACAGATCCATGTCTACCTGGTAACGGGGTGCGAAGCTTCATGTCTCCCTGGTGTGCACTGACAGTCGGGGCAGGTGGAGCCCCCGTGGTCCCTCTCTGGGGGATGTGTCGCTTGCACGCCCCAAATTGAGTTTTTAATCGGATGAGGAATCTGGTGCTGCAGGAGCCGTCACGGGGAAGTGGGCCGGCTGCCTCTCTCTGGGCAGCCGCTGGGCTTCCATTGATATGCCTGAGGAGCGCCAGGGGCCTTTGAGATTCAGGGGAGGCCATTCTTACCATTCTTTCTGTGTAGGGTGGTGGGTGGTTGTCAGAGAGTCCGGGGCGGGGGGCCACGGTGCACACGGGCTCTCGGGCATCCAGCAGCATGTGGCTCCTCCGGCGTCAGTGCATAAATATCTAATCCTCCTCCTGCTGCTCTGAGTGACAGCGGGGCACTCCTTGAAAGAGTTAAAACTGCTCTAAACAATCGGGGCACCCCCCCCAGCCCCCGCGCGTCAAACACAAGCAAACAGACACACACACACACTCTCACTCTCTCTCTCATTCTGTCTTTCTTTCATTATTCTCCCTCTTTCCTGGCTAGCGGTGAGGCTGAGCTCAATCAGAGCAGAACAAATTGTTATACAGTGTCTGAAAGCGGATGCACGACGGTGGTGGTTTCCACGCTGACTCGGAGCTGTCCCAAATACGGGGGGGGGAGTTTAAAGATGGCCCCCCCAGCCATAAATTTTCTTCATCACTTGGGCTCCTCTTTCCTTCTCACACAGAGCCACCAAAGAAGAGCAGGAGCATCCCGTGGTGGGTTTCAGCCGTCCTCGCCGGCTGGCCGCCTGGTCAGCTGCAGGGGTGCGAGCTCCGTGCCTCCTCCTCACCTCAAAGGCTGTCGTCTGCTGTGACGAGCCCCCCCATATTCCTGCCCGGAATTGGCAGAGGTGTGGAGTGGAGGGTGCCGGATAAGGCCCCGCCCATCTCCTATCTAGCTAGCTCCCCCCTTAGCAGGAGGTGTGGGAGAAGCGGTGACAGACGGAGGCTTTAAACACGAGTACCGAAAAGGTCACCGGGTGACAGCATCGGTGTCTGGAGGGACAGTAATTTATCGCCCATCGCCGCTCTTGCAAACAAGATTAACGCCGGCAGCCTGCGCAGGCCCGCTTACCACCCTCCGTGCTGGAATAGGCATCTGCGATAATGCAGTCGGGCCGCATCTATTTAAAGCGTACACGTGGAAGCAATGTGGCTGAGCACGTTTCACATCCAAACGTACCGGGGTCGAGGAATAAGACATCTAACAAGCTCACGTCCTATATGAATGGTGAAGTCCCTCTGCACTGTCCATTTAAAAAAAAAAAAAAAAAAAATCTCAGCGGTGCAAAAGGGTAAATAATCATAGGTATCTTAACATTGTAAGGTGCTTTGGAGAAAAGTGTCAGCTAAATGAATAAATGTTAATGGCTTTAAATCTCCTTGGGGGACTTTTATCCATGAGTTGAGTTGGAGTATAGCGGTGAGGGTGTTAAGGTAGAGTCAGCCTGGTTTTTACACTGCTAAGGTCAGCTCATCATTAACAAGAAAAAATGCAATGAAAGTTTGTTCTTTATCTCTGCCGTATGCCTTCACATTATTAGAAGCTAAGTTTCCCCTTTAGAATTTACCCTAGCAATTCACGTGAGAGCTTTTTTTTTTTTTTTTTCCTTTCCCCCCTCCCCCCTGTGTGTGTTTTGGGTATTCCGTGTTCTAAATGCGTCCTGCTCCAGTTTGGAAATGTTGTTTTGCACAGCACACAGGAAAGAAAGCACATTTGCCAAGTCCTGCCGAGCGTTTTTTTCTTGCCCCCCCCAAGCCTGTGAAAAGAATGAATTATTCAGCAGTAAGCATGCTTACAGCTGGCCATTTGCTAGCTTTGATCTCAGAATCAGGCGTCTGCATGAATGCCCTTATTGTCATGTTATGTGTACACAGTGTGTGAATTATTGAAAATAGCGAGGGCTCCAGCCTCATCTGGTAGAGATTACAGTGCAGGCATGCTGGGTGGAGGGCTGTAATTGAAAATCCCCAGATGCTGTTTATTTGCCTGGGGTCACATGATCTCCTGCCGCCGCCGTGCCCTTAACAAAATGCTCCCCGCCAAGGAAGCAAGGAGCTGGCCCCTGGCTCGGCCCTGTCGCCGTGGCTGTGCCACCTGTCTGGGTGGAGAACTTGGCAGGGACAAAATGCTGCTTAACACTCTCTGTTTGCTTTCTGTGTGTGTGTGTGTGTGTGTGTGTGTGTGTGTGTGTGTGTGTGTGTGTGCGCGTACACAGAGAAGAAATGGGTGGGTGTTGCGCGATGGGGCCAGCAGGGCTCGTAGTACTTGCGTCCAAATGATCTGAGTTCAAATCCCACATCCTGCTGTAGTATCCTTGATCAAAATAATCACCCTGTATTAATATAGTAAAAACTATCCAGCTGCAAAAATAGGTAAATCATTTTGTTTCCTAACGTGGAGTTGCATTAGACAAGTGTCATCTAAGTAATAGTAATGGATAAATTATTGAATAATGCATTTATGCATTAATTTAGCTGATGCTTTTCTCCAATGAGCTACTTACAATGATGTACCTGTTTAGAAAGCTGGGTCCTATTCGAACCTGGGTCCTTCAAGTTCAAGCAGGCAGATGTAAGCACTACGCCTCTTTCTGCATTACCTGCCTTGTAATAAATAACAAGTAAACATAAGTAACATTTGATATCTTAATGTTTGCCACATCTGGGGAACAGTTCAGCTTTGGGAGCTGTGATATATGTACAGAAACCTCTGAAATGGTTGCTGAGGATTTTGGGTTCAGTGAAGCTGCCGAGATGTGAAATAATACCCCCTGGGAGGGGGTGGCGTGGCCGCCTTTCCCGCTGTGGCCGATGGCGGTAACATGGGGAGCCTTCTGCCGACTCCCGCGCTTTTCACCCGACACGCCCACTCGCGGCACACGGCAGGTGCCCCCTTTTGCCAGGCCACCGATGCACTAGCCCGCCTGGCCCATGCCTGCTGCTGCTGCTGCACTCAGACTGAAAAATGAAAAGCAAGTGAAATAATCCTTACAGATGATGAAAATGAACAGTTTGCTCATGAATTGATCCACAAGAACCAAGAATTATATGTTACTGTTCATCCACTTTTTTCTTTGTCACGCAGGCATTTGTAACACTGCGCTCCTGTTTTTGTCCCTCCCCGTTTAATCTAATGTGTCGGTTCAGATCCGAGAACTTTAATCTCCCCGCGGCAATTCAGTTACTCGTTTTAGCTGGGATAATCGGTGTCCTGTGGTGTGAGAGCCTCGCTGTTTGCGCAGAAATCATACGATGCTGTCTAAGTCAGAACTGCGCCCGTGTGTGTGTGTTAAAGTCATCACTGCTCGGTCATACACATTTGTCTTGGGCCCGTTCCATCGTAGCGAAGGGAAACACGAGGCTCTATGACGACCGTAGCTTACAGCTGGCCATGTAATTAGAATGCCTCCTTACCTATAATTATTGTAATAGTTTTCGGTGGCGGTATGTTATTAACATATGAAAAGGCTACGCAGAGGTCATTGTGCTATGCTTTGGTAATTAGGGGGATGCCGAGGGCAGAAGAATGTTTCTGGCTGGCATTAATTGGAAATCACTACAAAGCTATGGTTTAATTATATTTTAGCGAGTATGAAATGAATACATTTCCACCGCTATTCTTTCCTGTAACAGTATGAAGGTCAGGTCTGTTCCCTTTTGCCGAGGGCGACTTTGAAGAAGCGGTGATTGAATTAGGTTTGATGTGAAAGGCTGAATGCACACGCTTTTTTAATGGTAATGCCACTTGTTGCTTTTGTGTTGAAACGCATTGCGTTCGCTGAAATGTATACGCCTTGATCTCATAGGTTTACAAGGTCCGTCCACTGTTTTCTGTCAGATGCACTGCCCCTTTTTTGTGCTTACTGGTAGCACGCCGACGAGTGAAATAAAGTGTTTCTTTGCTTGTCATTTATGACCTTGCCGTATTTTTATCCCCCCCCCCACCCCCATAGGGAGGAATGAATTGATAGCCAGGTACATCAAACTGCGGACTGGGAAGACGAGGACGAGGAAGCAGGTGAGTCTTGCCAGCAGGAATGCCTGCATGATGTGCGAAGAAAGGACCCCCCCCCCCCCCACACACACCACGTGTCTGCGTACCCTCACTAACAGCTGTCATGCGCAGACCGCTAACGAGCACTCGGGTGCCTTGGCCGCAGCCTCGAGGCTGTTTGCGTTGCATGTTGGGGAGAGCACCTCGTCTGCCTGGCACGCCTCGGCTGTTTGAGCTGCCTGTGCCCTGCTCTGCTCCGCCGTGCACCGCCGTGCATCGCCCTGTCATCCTGCATGTCGCAGTCTGTGCCCCGCATGGGAGTCATGCTCAGCGTTCGCAGATACACACAAACACACAGTCACGCTCTCAACTACACGTACAAATGAGAAGCACAACTGCCTAAAACACACGTTGCTTAGAGATATATGTGTCTACCGAAAGTCAGAATTTAGCAAATGTTCCTTTTGGCCAAGGACTCTGCAGTATTGGTATGGGCCATATCCTGATGTGCATGCTATATAAAACACTATTAAAAAAAAAAATAATAATTTCTGCATGCACGCGTGTAAACATAAGATTATCCTTGGATCACACAAAAAGTGTACAATTTATTTTAGAGAAAAACACTAATTGGGTTTTAATGAGCAATTTTAAAACAAACACTATTTGCAAGTGAAACTATGAAAAATAAACACCCTAATGACTATAATCAGATGACCTTAGTTCCAACGGTTTAAGATGTGCAGAGTTGCAAGTGTTTCACCGCAATGTGTATTTATCACGCTCAAGAGCTCCTAGTTGTGAATCCCGCTTGATAGTCGCGGAGGCAGGATGAGGACACATCTACGTGACCTGTTACGTTGTATTAAAATGCTTTTCCCGTGATAAATGGTGAACAAAGGAGAGGAGGCCGCCGGGCTGCTGTAATCCCCCTCATCCACAGCCGTCCTCATGACCGGTGGCTCCCAGGTTCGTGATAAATGCCCGAATGTCAAGAGCGACACTCAAAGAAGGCTCCGAATTGATTAGCTAGCTGAGGAAAGGTCACATGCTCCGTGTTATTGTGTAATTCATTCTTTTATAGGTCAAAGAGATCCACTGGAAACCCGTTTTCTTGTTAGCTTGTTCTCTGTGTTCAGACAACGCTCCTGACACGTTTCGCTCTCTATAACCCCACAGCTGATGGGCATGTAATTGATGGCGGTCGGCGTTTTACTCTCGTTCACGTGCGTACGTAACACCCTGAAGACTCTTCCTAGAGTGGCCCATACCGTCGCCAATGGGTTCAAAATGAGAAATTCGCGACCATGTTTGACGTGTCACCCAGCAGGAGGTACTGAGTCGCCGTGGTCTTGCGACAGGGAGAGGGGGCAGCACGCTGGGCAGAGCGTACACGCAACTGCCTCTTGCTTCCATTAACACGTTGCTCTCAAATGGCCATCCACCCTAGATGAGTCGCTTCAACAGCCACTTGTGTGTGATTGGTCTGATTAAAAGTGGGAGTGCGAGAGGTGTGCCGAATGAGATGTAATCTACCGTTTCTCAAAAAAAAAAAAAATCCACCTGGCGGTCGTCACTCCTCCCGCTTGTTTCCGTCCCTCCCGTGACATTATTATTAATGTTGATAATAAAAATAGCTTTGCTAGGGGAACTAGTTAAGCATCCTGTAGTATGAGCCCACATTCCTTGTGAGTGTCTTGCTGCATCGAAAACATCACCCCCAGTCTGTTACACAAGGGTGCCATGGAGCACCCCCTGTGTCCAGGAACACAATGCTTGGGCTGCTGGGAGCTTGGGGTGCGGCTGAGGAGCTTCCTGTCCCCCGAGTCGGCCTCCTCGAGTGTGCTCCACCTATACACGTGTGTCATTTTCACCATGTTCTGCCTTTCCTTTTTTTGTTTGTTTTCTGTTTTTGTTTGTCTCTTTAAAATTTAATTTCCTTTCCATGATTTCTTTACAAAAATGAAGGTGTCTAGTCACATACAGGTCTTAGCAAGAAAGAAAGTTCGAGAAATCCAAGCTGCCATCAAGGTACGTCTGGCTTTGCCCAGTAGCGGGGGGCCTTTCATCGCCATGGTTACAGGTTGTTCCTTTGTTTTCCTCCCTCCCCCTACCCTGCAGGTGTCTAGTCACATTCAGGTTCTTGCCAGAAGGAAATCTCGTGAGTTTCATTCCAAGCTAAAGGTATGCGCTTTTCTGCTTTCGGGCCTGTGGTTGCTATGCGCTCCCACTTCCTGTTTCCCGTGGTGACGGAATGAATGCCTGCTGCAGTGATCCCTCTAACCCAGATTCCTTGCATGTGGCCCTCTGTTTAGCATTTGTACTATAACCGCTGTCTTGCATCAGTCATCACACCCCCAAACACACACACAAACAGCATCTCTGTAAAACAATCCCTTTCTTGTTTCTGTGCCTTTCAACAAGTGCATTTGCTTTCGGTAGAAGTGTGTCCCACGCTACGTGTTTAATGTTGCCACGCTAAAAATATATATTCAAAATTCTGTGTTCAAGCAAATACATTTGTATTTAAGCAAGTAAATATTTGAAAATGCGTGAGAGGTAATTGAATCGTGCCACTGTGCCATAGAGTATGAAATTGGAGAACTTAATTAAATAAGGCATCTTTGGAATCCCTGTTTAAACTTTCACTTATCAGGAAATTGTCCGTTGGTCGTTGTGCTTGTCATATTCTGCCATTTTTTTAATGCTTCCAAACAAAACTGAAAATAATAATAATAATAATAATAATTATTAAGTGAAGTGGAAAAAATAAATCTAGAAATAAATAGATGGAAGGTGAACAGCCCAAAACAAATGGCACTTGGTATTTCGGTGCAGCGTCTTGCATCCATGTTGGTCGGCACGATGCTCTAACAAAGTCTGTGTGTGTCTGTGTTAGCTAGCGGTAACTAACTCCTCGGAGTCAGGCAGGGCGTGGGCTCCGTGTAAATGGGGCCGCATGCTGGCGACACGCATGGGCTGGCGGCGAGTTGCTGTGAGCCGGGGTCAGGGGTCGTCTGTCAAAGGCCGCGGCGCGCACACTGCATTGAGACGCGCTCGCCCCCTCGCTGTGCGCTTGATGCCTTTGGGGCAGGCACCCAGAGAAAGGGCCGCTCTGCTCGCTCGTCCTTCCTGCTCTTCTTTTAATCCCGCGTTTGTGTGTTGCCACGTTCCTCCCGTGTCTTTCGTCACGGAGCAACACAGCATCTCTGCAGCTCTTGTACTTTCTCGCCTTCAAATAACACTCTGGCTGGATATTGCTCCTCTCATGCTGCATTTAGTGGAACACATCGGAAATATTCCACGTCATTTTTCCCTGCAGTGGTTCATGAAGATGTGCAGTGAAATTTGGGGAGCATGTTGCCTTTCCCCAAAATGTCTACCCTTTTACCGAGGCCTCGTCTGCGGGAGAGGCTTCCTGCTCCTGGACTCTATATATGTGCATCTGTGAGAGTGTGTGTATCTTGACTCCAAGACCAAAGGTGTGCTGCTGTTCTTCATTTAAAAAGAAAAAAAAAAACCAAGCAGGTTGTGAGTTCTCGGATTGGCATGCTTTCCAACTTTCGCCTGCTATGGCTGATGGATCAGCGGTTGTTCATTAGCCCATGCCCTGCCACCTGTGAATGGCCGGCCTTTCAGGGACACCCGCGGCCGATGGGGTAAAACAGCCAGCCTTTTGTATATGTTACCGTCTCCCCTCATCTGAGGAGAATTAGGCATCGGGGATGGAGGATTCGCGCTCCGCACCTCTATTTGCACTGAGCACCATTGTAAACCCTCTCCTTCTTATCTCGTGTGTGTTAAGTGAAATGACAGCCATTACGGCTCCATATTCTGCGTGCTCTCAAATTAAGGGCGCCAGCGGTGATCTGCGCCAACTTATAGGAAGATGCATTGCATGCTGGGTACTGGGGGAGGGTGATGAACAATGATTACATGGGTGGTGTGCAACTTCTCTCACACTGGTGTGTGTCTGAGCGTAGGGCAGCACACAGTATAGGTGGCACAGCATAGCTGTTGGCGTTCCCTCGGAGGACCTGGCCTCAGAGCCCACTTACATTGAAATTTATTCATTTAGCTGCCGCTCTTCTCCAAAGCAACTTACAATCATTTACCCATTTATACAGCTGGGTAATTTTACTGGGGCAATTTAGGATAAGTACCTTGCTCAAGGGTACTACAGCTGGAGGTGGGGATCAAACCTGGGACCTTCGGGTCCAAAGGCAGCAGCTCTAACCACTGCATTACTAGCTGTCCCTATCACTTCCTGCTGTAGAACCCTAGATCACGGTGCTTACCCTGAATTAATACAGTAAAAAAAGGCTTAGCTATATATGTGGGTAAATCACTGTATCTTAGATTACAAGTCTGATGTTTCAAGGTGTGTGAATGAATAAATAATAAAAAAGATAATTGTGCATAACTGACAAGATTTGCTGACCAATAAGAGCAGATCACTCTGAGACACTAAAAAAATACTATGTTCCACACTGAGTTTATGTGCTACCTGAAAAGGGACAGAATTCCATAACTGCATTTTTCTCTTTACATATTAAGGTGGTAATAAGGTGCTGCTCTGGGAAAAGGGGCTTTGGATTTCATGGGACTGTAAGCAGTACAGTGCCACAGTAAATGCGGTACACCGACAGAGTTTGTATACTGAGCTGTCAGTGAAGTACACGGCGCTCTTGTCCGTGGCGCTTGCACACGCGTACAGGAACAGATCACGATGCAGCATCACTGCAGTCGAGCGACTTCAATAAGTGCAGGGAATGAAAATACATTTAGTCTGGAGATATCTGAGCTGTGTGTGTCCCCTCCCCTTCAGACATGTTTTTGGGCACACAGTCAATAGAGTGTAGAGCACAAATTAAGTTTTCTATTAGGGATCATATGGTTTGGTGGAAGCGGCTGGCTGATATTAGTAATTTCCTGACATGAATGATCCTTGAGCCCTGAAAATGATTCCATGTTAAAACCTGCAGCTGGGGTTCCTCGCGACATTCAATCAGCTTACAAATCATTTTCTGGATTACGGTCGCATGCTGTAAGTTCACACGATTGGCCAGCTCTTTGTGAAATTTTAGTAATGTTTTGGGTGTTACTGCAAATATAAGCCAATTTATCACCAATTTGAGTGTTATGGTAGTTGGCAGTGTTGTTCGCGGTAACCCTAATAATATTTGTTGAGCAAATCAAATTTCTGCACTACATTGACAAGAGCCGGGTCATTGCGCTCTAGCAGCATCATCATTTGCTGTGAATGTCCTTAACTACGTCACCGTTTATGCCTTGGAGCGAAACTGTTTATATTGATGATGCGCGATGTTTTAGGTTGCAGTGTCATGTGAACTTACAGCATACACACACACACGTGCAAGAGTGGGGCACCAGTACTTCGTGGGGTCACTGGCAGATTTGTTCATGGCAACTCCCATGAGCTACCTATCACACACAGCCCATTTATACCCCTCTCTAAGTGCTGAGGGAAGACCAGCATGGTGGCACAGCAGGTAGCGCTGGTGCCTTGCAGCTCTTGGGCTGGGGGTTCGAACCTGGCCTGGTCTGTGTGGAGTTTGTGTGTTCTTCCCATATTCATGTGGGTTTCCTACCATAGTTCCAAGTCGTGTTTCAGGTGAATTGGCAACACTAAATTGCTGTGTGTGTGTTTTTCATTGTTGAGCTGTCAGATGGGTAGATCACAATAGGGAGTTCAGTGTACTGTATGTATCACTGAAACAATAATTTGTAGTTACTATTGTCAGTTAGTGTTGTTGTAATGTAGTATTAGTGTTGTTAATGGCGACATTTGCTGTTCCAGCAGTCTGGTGCCCTCACACACCGTCATTCCTTGTTGGCATCGTCGTGTGTGTGTTCGTTTTCGCTGCAACTGCACACCTCTGTGCTGCTGTAGGGGCTGGCACTGTACACTGACGATGAACCTTGTTTGTTTGCACTCAGGTCACAAGCATGGTAAGTATGGGCTCCATCCGTGCTTGGGTGCCATCCTGCCGTCTGGATGCCTGGTAGCCACGCCCCTTTGCACTGCGCCCCGCCCTCCCTGCCCTTTTCCAGCATGCCCTCGGCTCCGGTGTTTGATTTAGCATGGGTTTGCCCGCCGATGACCTCTCGGCAGCTGCTCTTTGTAAGCGTGGCGCTCTGACACCTTGGCTAAATGTTTACAGAAGCCCTGAAAGCCGCTCCGCCCTGCCCTGCTTGGCTCCGTGTGTCACCGCACGCCACTAACACGAGGCTTGGGGGGGGACGCGGCAGAACGGCCATGTCCAAAAGAGCTCCTCACTAGAGAACTTCTGTGCCCAGGGGGAATGTTAAATTCCGTTAAACTTACTATGTATGGTCACGGCTTTGAGTTAATTCAGCAGCCGGCGTAGTTCACCTGTTTTAACATGAAGCTGAAAGTAATTTAGCGAATTCGCTGTGTGTGTGGCACCAAAGTAAGGATGGAGACTGACAATGGATGCCATTGAAATGCCTTTGAAAGTGTTCTGCTTTACTGCGGTCCGTGGCCTTCGTGCTGCATTCTGACAATCCAGCTGTATGGGTAAAAATACTCGGTCAAGACAGACGGACACAATCAGCCTTGGTGACGGGACTATTAAGGGAGTTAAATTTAACTAATTTTTGCTCGGGTGTCAGCCAGAACTCACCAAAAGTGGACTTGATTGCTTAATTTCAAAGTCCAGTAAAAGCAATTAAAACTGCTGTGGCTTTTTTTAGCCATCATCCTTCCTCTCCTGTTTCAGAGTTGGTTTGTAGTTGGAGGGGAGTACCTTCCACTTGCAGGATGTGGGTTCGAATCCCACCTGCTGTAGTACCCCGATGGGTATCCTAAATGGGTAAATCATTGTAACACACTTTGGCTGAATGAGCGTTACGTGCAAGGAAGGATAGAATTAAGAATAATGAAGTGTAAGAACGCCGCTTTATGCTGCAGCCATGTCCTCCTCCAGCTCGATGGGCTCGCTCTCCAGCATGGTGGCTTTTTCCCCGTTTGCCTGCTGCTTTGCTGTGTGCATGCTCCCCCTCCCCCGTGACACCCCCCCCCCAGCGCTGAGCCCTCCCTGTGACCCCCCCCCCCCCATTGAAGGACCAGACAGTGAAGGACAAGGCCCTCCAGAGCATGGCGTCCATGTCGTCGGCCCAGATCGTCTCCGCCACGGCCATCCACAACAAGCTTGGTTTGCCGGGCATCCCGCGCCCTGCCTTCCCAGGAGCGGCCGGGGTAAGAGTGCCGCCACGCCAGCATTCACGCGGCGTCCAAATCCCATTTTACACACAGCCACCCTTATCTGATAGGTGCACGGGGAGTGCGAATGCCGGCCGAGATAAGGGCGCTGCTTTCCTCGCTTGTGCGCTTCGTGTCACGTTGACAGTTATTTATGAAGTACCACAGCAGGCTCTTCAGACAGATGTGCACGAGCTTATTTCAGGTGTCCGTTTATACGTACACGTCTTTTCTCCAGTTTTGGCAGGGGATGATATCGACAAGCCAGCCTGGATCGTCGCAAGAGTGAGTACTGCTCGATCCTGCAGCAGCGGCTGTTTCCCATGTGCGTTGGGTCGCAAACCCAGAGACGGGACCTCAGAGGGTTGTTTCCTCCCCCTCTGCATTGTGGTCCTCCTGCACTGTTGTTTTTCATTAATTTTATTCCTTGTGTGTGGCCGTCCAGAGCAGCACATTTTTCTCAGATCGTCTGTCTGTGTGTGCCATTTCTTGCAGCATCAAGCCTTTCGCCCAGCAGGCGTACCCCATTCAGCCGACAGTCACCACACCCATTTCAGGTACACACTTCCTGTCTGCCTGGGTGGCGACGTAGAACACATAAGTGTCCTGTTTAATGTCAGTGTTTTCAGTTTAGTGTAAAAATACAATTTGGCAACTTAACGTTACTGTAGTGCTTACAGCCATCACCTTGGAGTCCAAGGACTCGGGTTTGAATCCCACTTCCCACGGCAGTACCCTTGATCGAGGTTCTTACCCTGAACTGATATAGTACGTTTACCCTTTTCCAAATGGGTAAATCAGTGTAAATAGCTTAGTGTACAAACCTAGTATTGTATTATAACCTATGCTACCAGCTTGGGCCCAGCTGGTAACGTACTGGTTAGAGCTGCTACCTTTGGACCCAAAGGTTGCACGTTCGATCCCTACCTCCCATTGTAGTACCCTTGAGCAAGGTACTTACCCTAAATTGGTCCAGTAAAATTACCCAGCTGTATAAATCGGTAAATAATTGTCATCTTAACATTGTAAGTCGCTTTGGAGAAAAGCGTCAGCTAAATGAATAAATATATTATAGGGAAAAATCAACTTGGTGAATAATAGACCTTGCAATGCTGATTTCATTCCCTGCTTTTATGTATAAAAAGAAAAAAACAACAATATCCAGCTGTGTAAGTGTAAGCCATATAAATAAGGAAATAGATGAGGGTGCAGTGTAACATTGTAAGTTGCTTTAGCAAGTTAATAATGATGCTGTTGTTAATGATGGTAATCATGAGGGTGTACTGTCACCATGGGGCAGAAAGTGGCATAGTGGTTAAGAGCATCACTGTAAAATAGGGTTTGAATTTCCATCTTATTCCTGTTGTAGTACCCTAGATCAGGGTACTTACCCTGAATAGATGCAGTAAAAAGTTCCCAGCTGAGTAAATGGGTAAATCGTTGTTCGCAGCTTAATGTACAAACCAAACACTGAGTCACTTTGGGGAGGGGGGGTAAATGGTTAAGTGACATTGAATGACAATGTTTGTGATGTACCGTCACGTTTGGTGTCTGTGCAGCCACCATGGTGCAGGAGAGTATTTGAGAATGAAGCGGTGCTGTGAAGAGTTTTTCTTTTGGGACCCGCAGGGTATGAGCCCCCTACAGCCCCAGCTCCCACTGTGCCAGCCTGGCAGGGCCGCTCCATCGGGACCACCAAGCTCCGGCTGGTGGAGTTCTCGGCCTTCCTGGAGCAGCAGCGGGACCCGGACTCTGTGAGTTCTCGCCCTGCTCCTCCGGCACCTTCTTGGTCACTCCTTCACTTCCATCCTTCGAAACCTTTTATGTATCCAGCGAAAGTTAGTCAGGGGGGAAGAGAACGCTTTCACTGTCTCTGGAGAACGTGTCATACATCAGCAGCCCTGAACTAATTTTTTGAGAAGTGCTTACACATCTTTTATTATTTGCCATGGACATGGGTGATCTGTCATGGTTTGTCAGCATTCCTAACTGATTTTATCTTTCTATTGATATTGCATGACAGCGGTCGTTTGTCTTGCATTGTTTGCTAAATGTGTGTGTGTGTGTGTGTGTGTGTGTGTGTGTGTGTGTGTCCGGTGTCTGCCAAAGATGCTGGGTGACAACCGAACTAAAGTGCAACAATGAGTTTGAAATAAGGCTGATAACGAAATCAAACGAGTTCCATATCCCCGGAATGATTCTGCGGAATTGTTGCAGATTGAATGAGTTTGAATCTAACGCAATTTCCTCTACCCCTGCAGTACAACAAGCATCTCTTTGTGCACATCGGACAGACAAATCACTCCTACAATGACGCCTTGCTGGAGTCGGTGGACATTCGGCAGATTTATGACAAATTCCCCGAGAAGAAGGGGGGTCTCAAGGAGCTCTTTGGCAAAGGGCCGCAGAATTCCTTCTTCCTTATAAAGTTTTGGGTGAGTTTTTTTTTTTTTTTTTTTTTTTTTTTTTTTTAAATGTTGTGGGAATGCCAAACCAGTTTGGCGAGTGACCTGTGCTCTTCTGAGAAGCCAACGCGTGCACACATGCGTGCACGCACACACGTGAGCATGCACCCTGCTTGTGTGTGTGGACCTTTAAGAAGACACACTGTGTGTGTGTGTGTGTGTGTGTGTGTGTGTGTGTGTGTGTGTGTGTGTGTGTGTAATGGTGAGACTGGTCTGACTAGCTTCTGGGACTGTGTGTGTCTGTGAGAGAGAGCGAGAGAGAGAGATGCTCAGACAGGCCTGAAAGGCCCCAGCGCAGGCCTCACCGGGCTTGGCTCTTTGAGCTGTTCAGGCTTTATTGAGGCTTTGTTTGAACACCTGCCTGCTGTCTGAAAGGTGCAAGGGATTATGGGAGAAAGGGAGCGCCTGTTGCCCTCTGCTGATAGAGGCGTGCGGCGCTGTTAGCACCTTTCTTCCTCTCTGGGGTTTCACTGTTTACTGTACAATGCGCTGGAATAATGCCGCTCTGGGGCTTTTCAAGCGCACTTCTGCACATTTTTGGACTGGATCTATTTTCATGGCGTTGTGTGGCTACATTTTCTCTTCTCTCTCCCCCCCACCCCGCTTTCAGTTTTAGTGAGACTGGAAGTTCACTGATATTTATTCTATGTGAAAACTTGTTTTTTTATTAATAGGGGAATTCTTTTTCAGAAGTGATTTTTTTTTTTTATCAAACACCTGTATTAAAAAATGTTTTTTTTTTTTTTTTTTTTTAATTTTATTCCATCATGTCCTCGAAACTTTGAGTCAGTGTCTATCTCTGTCTGTCTATGGGAAAAAGAAACAGTTTGCACAAAGAAAAGTGTTCAGAGTACTGGAGTGTCCACATGTGTATCATGTGAGAGCGTTCTTCAGCATGAGCTTTAGTCTTTGCACCACCTGTCAGACAGATGGATATTAAGGTGTGTTTTTTTTTTTTTTTTTTTTTTTTAGTTTTTGCGGATGTAGTGTGAACGATGACTGCCTCGTTTTGTCTTTGTGCGAATGTAGAAACCCGAACTGGAGAATGTTCAGGTGTGCTTTACCGTGCATCCGTGAAACGCGGGTCGCCATGTTTGGCGTCGCTCGGCACAAGGACGTGCGATCAAAGCCCCCCACTAATTCTGTTTAATATTTCAAAACAATGGGGTGACCCGGCAGCCCCCTAATGGCTGTTCAAGCATCATGGCCGTTTGGTCGAATGCGAAATGCTAACTAGCAGCGCCTGACAAAGTGGGCCCCGGCGCTCGGAACAAGGCCTTTCAGATTCTTTTGAAGTGCTGTGCAGATCTGAATTTCAAATGAAACGCAGAATCCGCACAATAATACCCCTCGGAATATTATATCAAAATATGACTGCCTGTCTTAATGAAGGAGGAGAATGCAAGACGCAGATATTTGCTGTTATCATAGAGGTAATGAACATCGTGTTCTTGCTGCTGAGGCTCTCTGATATGAGTACTTTTTTATTTTTTTTAATTTTAATAAGTACAAAATGACCTTTTAACAGATTCTCATTCAGTCTGCACTTCAGATTCTTTTTCTGCATTAACTTTGAGGGGGAGAAGTTTGAAAATGGCTGGAAAAGGTGTTGTTTATAATATTTGGACGTTATCACATTGGGGTGGGACCTGAAGGGTGGACATCAGTGCACCTTTAAAATGGAGAAAGGAAATGTTTTCCCTCCAAAATTGCTTTGAAATTCTCACTTGAGCTATTCTTAATTTTGGCAGGAGTGCAGCAATATAATCTTGGCCTAGTGACTTTCATTTCTGTGCTAGAACTAATTCTGTTTGCCAGTGGTCAATTTCACCGTCAAGCCTGGACTTGTTCTCGTGGTCCTAACATTTTCGTATGTGCTGTTTCTCCGAGTGGCCGCTAGAGGGACCAGTTTCTCCCGTGGCCTTAAACACATGCAAGGCTGAGTAATATTGTAGTAATTCATTCAGCCGATGCCTCCTTCTTCAACGAGACTCACAGGAACAGGTTTTGTGCACTGGGCTACTTGCGTCGTAACGATTTGATGAGCTATGTAATTTTTATGGGGGGGAATCAAGGGTACTGCATTAGAATGTGGGATTCGAAGCAGCGGTTTTTGGTCGCAAGGCCGCAGCTGTAAGTGTTACACTACTCGCTGCATGCTCGAAAGACTATGGGAAAGCTGGGAAAATGGTCAGCTTTAAAGACAAGAAAGGACAAAGAATGCTGTTCGCTGCACAGCCCATCAATTCTGTGCTGCTGGCACTGCAGGCTGACCTCAACTGCAACATCCAGGACGATGCAGGAGCCTTCTACGGGGTCACCAGCCAGTACGAGAGTTCGGAGAACATGACAATCACCTGCTCTACGAAGGTGTGCTCTTTTGGCAAGCAAGTAGTGGAGAAAGTGGAGGTGAGCATCTCAGTGCAAGTGGGGCTTTGACATGGTTGTGACGGTGCTAGCTATAACTAAAACATTTCCCCCTTTCCACTTTTTTTTTCTGAAAGGTCTGTGTGTATGTCTGCAGTGTTGTGCATCTGGTGTGTTTTACCCTCTCTTCTCAGACCGAGTATGCGCGATTCGAGAACGGACGCTTTGTGTACAGGATAAGTCGGTCGCCCATGTGCGAGTACATGATCAACTTCATCCACAAGCTGAAACACCTGCCGGAGAAGTACATGATGAACAGTGTCCTGGAGAACTTCACCATCCTGCTGGTATGTCCCCACCCTTCCCCTTACCGCAAAGTCTTTTTGGAAATGTCCATTGCTGAAGTTTACCGGGGGGAAGTATATCCTGGCTCCTCACCTTATGAGCTGAGAGCAGAAGTCTGTCTTTAGCTCGATTTTAAAGTCCCAGTTCACTTTTACCACCATGTTTTAAATCAGTAAAAGCTCAATAGTCCAGCTATCCCTTGATTTATTACACTGGTTACGTTCTGTAGAAACTCATTCTGAAATAGAAAAATACTCTGCAAGATCGTATAAGACTTATTTCATTGTTTTATTAACTTTAGCAGCATAAAATTAAAACTACCCCAATCCTGTTAACCAATCCTAATTTATTATCAAGAATGGAATATGGAAAAACTGCATAATGAAATTCCTTCCATTACTTCTAATGGAGGGAAATTCCAATTTGTGCCAAGTTCACCCGAAAACCACTGTAAATGATGCCCAACAATTTCTTTTTTCCCCCCAATTTGATTGTCCTCACCTTTTTTTTTGAGCTCTGCATGTGTCTGGAGCTTTTTTGAATTGCACGTGGTTGCAGTAGCAAACATGAGCCTCTACGTCTGACAATTAAAAGCCTACATTCAGAGCACAGGTAGCAACTAATTTTATGTCCTTTTTTTTTGCCATTTCTCCTTCATCAATAAATACAGAAATTAGTTTGGATTATTTTATGCTTGCTATTTTTAAGGTTTACAGGGTTTGTAGGGCAAAGGAAAGCTATTTGCTGAAATTTCATTTTGATGAAAGGTGATAAGTTTACTGTATATAAATTTTCTATAAAATCAATGTAAACTTATGTTAAGTATGCATAGACTCAGCCTTATGAAAATGATGGCTTTGTCACATACAAATGAATGAATAATTAGAAATAAAGCAGTGGTTGAAAATGGAGAATGCAAACACGTGAACACACAGGCAAGACCACAGAGGAGCAGAATGCAGATGAAGCATGGGTATGGAGTTCCAATAGTGCAGTACTTTTCACAGTCAGATGAGCATAACCGAAAATGAGCTAGGTGGCCCTGCACTATTCTGTTTTTCCTTTTACTAGTTAATGGACTTGCATGTGCTCTGCAAAAGACAAAAATTTTAGATAACACAGGTCCTCAATCACTTATCCAAAACCATTGTGGCCAGATGTTTCGGAATTCAATTTTTTTTAATTTTAGGAAACATGAAAGATAACACGTTGCATATACCATATATTATGCAACACCCACCAGTGGGTCCAGGGCAGTACCCTGTTATCACTCACACGACTTTTTCTGCAGCGAAAGTATGAACATTTACATTATGATATATACAGACATTAAACAGTATTAGTTTTTTATATAGTTAATTTGTATAGTAATAAACTGGTAAATGAAACTGAGATATAGACAGTAAGTACTGTAGCATCTCTAAGGAAAACTTTCAGCAAAACTTCACAAATACAGTTTCAAACTAAGGTAAATACCTGTACATATAAAACACATACATGTTCATCACCTGTGGTTGCTTGAAGACCTTGGAGGAGAGTACATCCGTCATCGTCGTCGGGTTTTGTTTTTACATGTTCGTTGCTAAACTTGGGAAAAACGTTGGTTTTCAGAACTTTTTTTGGCTGCCTGAATTATCGATAAAGGACTGTAGACAGGTATTAGTAATAGTAATATGCTGAAAAATAGTGGCATCCTAAACTGATAAGTCCAGCAGTGTTAACATGAGGAGCCAGTGTTTCCTGTTTTTAGACCTGGAACTTGGGAGGTAAACTGCTTAGGTCTGCTCTCGTTTTTCTCCCAAGCAATATACACTGTTTGTTTTGTACAATAAACTACTGATAAGGATTTGCACATATATACAGCTGACAAATTTTTACTGTATTAGTTCTGGGTAAGTATCTTGGTCACAGGTGCTATGGCAAGAGTAGGGATTTTTTGAATGTAGGGTAGGAGCCCAAACCACCACGCCACCCCCTTCTCAAGGTCTAGAGCAGTCCCATAATGTATGGAAGGTTGCATGTATGCAGTAAAAGGCACGAGTAGAAAAATTAGTGCTTTCTCTGTTGTCTCAAAAGCAAAATGAACCCGACATTTGTTTAAAGTACCTTGATGCTGTGAAGGAGAATCTGCTGCTCTTCGCTCACCTTGTTCCACGCCTTGTCTGGCGAGCAGCCTGTGACACTGACAGGCCCGTGTTCCTCTGCCCGCAGGTGGTGACAAACCGCGACACACAAGAGACCTTGCTGTGCATGGCATGTGTGTTCGAGGTGTCCAACAGCGAGCACGGAGCCCAGCATCACATCTACAGGCTGGTGAAGGAGTGAGGGACGGCGGCCACCCGCGCGCTCACACACACAGACACACACACACGCACACACACACCTTTCGCACAGACTCAACCTCAACGCAAGTGGCAGTGCCTCTAAATTGAAAATCAGACCCAGATTGCTTTGCGGTCACATTTGGGTGAAGCCTATTAATATTATTATTTTTCTTCCTTTGACTTACTTAATGTATATGTGTATGACTGCAGCTGTGAATTGCGGTACAGTTGTATTATGTTTTGATACAAAAAAGGTTCATTTTAATGAATGACTAGTCAATGTTTGTAGGAAGATGTACATATAAAGTGGAAGTGCATAACATAAGACAGAATTATCTGTTGGTTGCATTCATTCAGCAGACAACGTCTTTTTTTTCTGAATTTGTTTCCACATTGTGTTGTCTTGTAAGAAGGAAAAGAACTACAAAGATAGTAGCTTTGTTTCATGGCTTATGTAAACTACATAATATGTATTTGAGTGTGTATGTATGTGGTCGCTCGTGTGTTTGTATAGATGTATATACATGCACACGCATACACATGTACATTTTCCAAAGAAAAAGTATTTGAAATATATAATTTTGGATAAGTACATTTAAGAAGAAAAAATGAGAGCTATTTAGAAGATGAAAAGCTTGTGGATATCGTAACTACAAGGACACTACATGACTTAAGCGTTTGTAGTGTTCGGGGAGCACAGACTCCAGTCCAGTTTAAAACAAAAAAAAAAAAAAGTTTCACTGCGTCAGGTGACACACACGAGTGAATGCACTGTGAGAACCACGTATTTACACATGTGGTTTATATATACGTACATATATACATATATAGACACACGTATAAATTGCCATCGAGGCCTCAGCCTGGACAAACCGTGTCGTCGCAATAAGAAACCCATCAATGATACCCCTTTAAATTCTCCTGTGCTGTGCAGATGTTCTCCAACTATGTAAATGGAAAACGGAGTTTTTTAAAAATTTTAGAAAAAAAGACAAGCATCACTTTGGGAAGAAAAGCACTGCAGTACTTCTGAGCTGATTGTCACCTTGTCCTGAGCACTTGGTTCTTCTGCTAGAACATGCCTTACTGAGGTGTCGCCCGTTACGTTTGCCTTCTAGATTAGAGACGAAAGAATTGTTCGTGTCGGGAGCTGGTAGGGTTGGGTGGGGTGGGGTGGGGTGGGGGGGTGTGTGGCTGTACGGCGTCTCCTTTGTGCGCCTTTTCTGCTGCGGTGCGTGACCTCCCAAGAAAGGTGCGCACGCAATTCATTTATTAGACACTCATATACACACACACTTGCACACAGAGCTGTGTCCCGTGTCGCCTGGTCGCTGCCTACACACACCTGATTCCTGCAAACCTGTGGCCTACGTTAAGTTTTCTACAACTCTGAGCCTTAAAAAAGAAAACACGGTGGTGGTGTGAACTCCAAAAGATGCCATTAAAGCTGTGAGCTCTTTCCTAAGCTGGAAGACGTTTGTCGTCGTCATCACGTCGTGGGAACTCCTTACAGTACAGAACTGCCAAAGTTTAAATAGTCATACAGTGCCTTAGTGTATGTCGTAACACTGACCACCATTCTATCGTTGGAGCTCCCTTTCTCTTCGTTTCCAGGACATTTCGATCAATTTGTGTGAATAAGGGGAAAAAATATGCTTGACTTTATCTTTCACATATAGATGCCAACTTTTAATTATACTTTCAGTGACAGAAACAAGACGATAGAGATATGAATTCTTTCAAGATCTGGTCATATAGTTACTGTCATTGGGTTTATTTTTCCAGAGTTAGACAATGTATGCTGAACTGATTTTGCCTTTAACATTCTGAAAGACCAAAAATATGTTGTCAAAGTGTACTGGATCTCAAATCGTTTCCTGCACTGTCATGTGAAGGTGCCTTGGGTTTGACATCTCCAGCTTAGAAAAGACAAAATAAAAAAATCTTAATCACTAATTGTAGCAAAACCAAAAAAGTATACGTAAAAGGATCACCACATTGCCTTTTTTAGGTTTTGTTAAAAAGAAAAAATGAGGGACACCTTCTGTTGCCATGGAGGCAGATGTGATTTCCTACAATTATACACAAACAATGCAGAGGGTGATGTATAAAGTAACTGTACAGACAGCAGAGTGATCACAGCTCCTGCTTAAGGGCCTTCTTTCTTAAGCAGGAAATATTTTCAACAAAACTGATACTTTTTTCCTCTTTTTTTTTTTTAAAAAAAAAAAAGTCTGCTGTTCAAATCATTGTTTCAACTACAACTACACTAAATATGGGTTTTAAGTTGTATGAGCTGCCTTGGACTTGTAATTTTCCCTCAGAAGTAGGTGAGGTCTTGCTAAAGTTGCCTCTTCTGTGTATAAACCGCATTTGGTTCATAACTTGATAACCTGAACACTGTTTGGGGGTTTTCTGCCCTGCACGTTCTGCTCGTCCGGACCGACACTACCATGAATGTCCTGTGACTGTTAGAATACACACTAACTGACATACAATTAACAGACAAACCTTGATTCCCATGAGCTGCTCTTAAACATCACTTTTAGGAGAAGAAGAAAAGCTGTTTTTATTGCCAGATGTCCCCCCCGTTTTTATTTAACTTTTATTGAAACTGTCACACCAGCTCCTGTGGTAACAGTTTCATGCATCTGATGTCACAGCTCACACTAGGAAAATGGGGGGGGGGGGGGGTCCAAACACACACACACACACACACACACACAAATCCAAGCAGAGTTAGTAAAACTACCCTTTGTGATGCTACGTGCCTGAAGTAGACGATGGACGTTTGTATTATTTGCAGTCTAATAGCCTTTGTTTCGTTAACCTCATTTTTACTCCTTGAACGGTGTACGACGGCCGTCTCGCACTGTCTCTGTACCTGTGACTCCGTTCCGTTTTCTGTTGTGCTGCGCGACGGTTCTTGTGACGACTTCATTATATTGAGATGTCACGTCGGTGGTGATGCTGTTACCGCTGCGCTGCTGGTACTTCGGACGCGTCGGCTGCGGCCCCCTTTGCCCACCCAGAGGCCGTGAGCCTTGGGCCATGTGGAACGCTTGGACGTCTGCAGGAAGTGCCGACGCCGAGCGAATCAGCAGCTCAGCTCTTGTTACTTGTTTTGTATTCTGTCAGTTTGTAGGTACTGGTACCTTTTTTTTTTTTTTTTTTTTTTCCTTTTTGTTAATTACCATTTTTAAATGTTGGCTTTAAAGTGATCTTTTTTTCCTGGAGCTCGGATGGTATCATGAGAACTGTTGGGTTTGTGTGAACATTTTGTTTTAAAGGTGCTTTGTATAAAGGAAATCATGTATCCTGGCTTGTCTCGGTACAAATATGTGATACTTTTACTATCCACCTTGTCGGTGAGGAGAAGAGGACTGAGGAGTAGCCTGCTTAGTGTGTGTGTGCGTGCGCGCGTGTTCATTTCTGCAGATGGTCTCGTCTTTTGCTCCGTAACATTTTGATGCCTTCTTGATAAAGTGGTAGATATTTTGTAGCTTTCTAGAAGATTTGTATGCATATAATATCAAATGAAAATAAAGGATAAAACAATTTCTCCTTGTGGTTATTAATGCGTGCGGCGTGTTTGTGTTCTCGTGTGTGAGATGTGTACAAACCCATCTAACCCTGTGTTTTTACAGATTATTTTGATGAAGCCCTGGGTGGGGAAAAAGCTGGTGCTGTACCTTTTACACTGAAATCCTCTGCTTCACCTGAATTACTTTACCAAAAGAAGAGTGTTCTGTAAAGACTAAGAAGTGGATTTGCATAAAGGCTGAGTAGAAGGTGAGAAGGACCATGTTAGAGTATAGACGTATAAAAAGAAACGCGTGTCGAAAATCTCGAGGCGGTCACTTACGGAGCGTGATCATCGCGCCCTGTATCTTGGCTCCGTATCTATTTATTAGCCGGAGTTACCGGGCCCTCCGATGACTAGTTAAGGCCGATAACGTCCCACTAGCTGGGTGTCTCCTGCACAGGGTCCCCTACTTTGTGTCCTGTATTGCGGGCTGAGGTCGGCGTTTAATGTGTTTGATATGTGGCACACGCTTAAAAGCGCATGACGTGAATATTTCTAGAAATGCAATAACACAAGGAAGGTGAAATGGTTCAGGGATGTTAAGCCAACCAAGTTGCTACAAATGTTTGAAGGTGTTCAGCACTGCGTTTCGCAATTAAAATATGCGGTGGAATATCAATAGATTTATAGCAACGGGTTGTTTTAATTAGTCATTAATTTTTCCTTACATTGGAGTGTGAGTTTCGCAAACATGCTCAGTTCACACACAGTGTGTGGACAATTGGTTTGGAGCAATAAAGCTCCAAATTGATTCTTAACCTGTTTAACAGGCAAAGGCTGGATTGTTTCAGTTAAAACCCAATGACTCTTGGTTTTCACTGAATTTAGAGGACATTTTTGACATGCAGCTGCTATATGAAATGCCCAAAGACTGAATTTTGTTACTGTAGCCCATGAATTAGTGTAAATATGCACAGTACAGCTAATGTTGGATGACACATTTGATCTTGAATGTGCTGCATAATTATGTCTTAATCCCGGACCCCAAATGATTTTTGGTTTATTCTTTCTAGTGTGTTAATGTAAACATCTACAGTATATTAGTGTGCGCGCTGCTGCTCGTCACGTGTAATGTGAAAACGTGGAGCTTCTCAGGGTGAGCGCAAGGGGGCGCCACACCACACTTAACGGGGCTCTCTGGTAATGCCACCCCTCTGGAAGGATTCACCTGTTGGCTGCAGCTTGTTCTAGAGTCAGTCTGCTGAAATATGACCATACGTTCTCGTGCTCCGTGACACCTGGCCAAGTGTGAGGCTGTCGAGTGTGTCCCTGGCACACCTTGCGGGGGGGGGATGGGGATTAGCACTGTAAAGGCTCTGGGTGTGAAAAGGTCCCTAAATTACATCATGTTGCCTAAAAATACTCATTCTGTCTCAGGGTTTGTGTGTGAGTTGATGGTGCGAAGGCCTGTGGCTGTGGTGGGAGCCCTGTTGCTCTCTGTTCTGTTGCTCAGCCAAAGGATGGTCGAACCTTCAACGCAAACTGTCCCGTGCTGCTTGTAGTGGGGGTAAACACTCAAAATATTTCCAGTAGTGGAATGAGGGTCAACTGGGGTCAGAATGTATCTCTGAGGAGCAGACAGGCTTAGTATGTGTGACCCCCAGAGGGTGCCAGTAGGGGGCGCCACAGTGACTCTGCGCTCACAAGTTCGAAAGATACTTATTCATTCGTCTTTACTGATGCTTTTTTCTAAGGTGCCTTACAGTCAGAGATACATTAGAGTCATGGAGTTACAGTGTTCAGCCATCCACACAGCAGAGCAACATAACACACAAGTACGCACGCACTTTACAGTCACCATTCAATCTGTCTTTGGAGTGTGCAAGGAAACCAGAGCACCTGCAGTAAACCCATGCGAGCAGAGGAAGAATGTGCAAGCTCCACATAGGCCGAGTAGGATCGGAACCCATGTCTGAACCTGTATCCCAGGAGATGGGAGGAACCAGCGGTATCTGCTTCTCCGCGATATTGCTGTGCTCACCATGTGTGTCGTGTGAGGGGCGAGGGCTGTGCCCCCCCCGGCTTAATTCGTCATTTCATCTGAGAAAGACTTCTCCTTCCCACCAGGCCGCCGCTACAGGGCTTACTACTCGCTCAGCTGCATCTCGCCGGGCACGTCGGCGCCGTCTTTTTGTGGCACCGTATGTGGGGCATCCAAAAACACACCAGTACTGAGACACGGGGAAAGCGCAGCACTCATGTCACACACACATAAGGTCACGGTCGTGTCGAATGTCACTATTAAAAATATAAATCACAGTATTCGGTGCTGTGAGATTGATTGCTGACTGACTGAACCTATGTTCAATCAATCAGTCACCCAGGTGCTCTGACTTGGGATGTGGGAGACTTTCCCGTGTACTGACTGACTAAACAGGACTGTGTGTGTCTGAGATTGCCCAAGATTGCCCTCTGATGGGGTCCTGTCCAGGATGTACCCTTCTTCACCCTGTGCTTCTGGGATAGGCTCCTGACCACCGCGACTGCTCTGAACAAGCAACTGTCGGTAATGGATTAATGGAAGGGTGGCTGAAGAATGGATGATTGATTGATTGGACGGATAATTGATTGATTGGATGGAGTCCTAATTACAGTACAGTTTATATTTGAATAGGAGAGAACTTGAACTTGTGTTGCAGGGGGTTTGCTCAGGGCCCCATCCCCACCATTAATAGCTGTCTCTTTATGGAAATTTTATTTTGACTCTGAGCAAAGAGGTGTTTACAGTTCCCCTCCGAGCCCCGTTCGAGTTCTCAAACCCATCATTTCTCTATTTCTACGTTTCTTTTCGCTGCTCGTCCGCGAGACGCGGGCGCGCGCTTTCAGCGCTCCGTCGCCTCTGCGGAGAAATTCCGAGCGCAGCTCGTTCGGAGCGAAAGAAAGAGAAAAGGTGCGTAACTCGTCACACAAGTTTCAGCAGAGGGCGATCGCGACGTGTGTGTGTCCGTGTGCGGACAATGACCATGCATCTCGAGCCGGGTCCAAAAGCACAGGGCGCTCACTTATTATCATTATTATAGTCATTGTTATAGTCATTATTATTATTTTATTGCTCTACTGCGGAGGGGTGCTGACAATAAGAAACCCCGTCGTAAAAACACCAGGCTGAAGAGTGCGAGGGCACTTTACGGGGACAGGATAAGCTTTTTTTTTTTTGGGAGGGGGTCAGAGATCAGAAAAATATTAATAATAAATAACGCTGAGTGCAGCAGGTCAGATATTGACATAATTTTGGTAGATTTGCCTGAATGTTGAAAAATGGGTCGTAAACCGCGCCTTTCGTGTTAAATTCTGCGCTTGTACAGTACATGATTTTTGCTCATCATCATGCCTTCATATGGCAGAAAAGAGGATGTATAAACTGAATAATTAAATAATGCTAATAAAGTAATAAAGTTTTGATGATCACTGTGACTGTAAGTTCCTGTTGGGGAGAGAGAACGAGAGAGAGAGAAAGTGTGTGTGTGTGTTTTTTCAGAGTGGGCGGTGTCACTGGTGCCTTTACTAGAGTTTGCTGTCAGTTGTCATGCGAGCGGCGAGGCGCTCAGGCTCGCGACACTCCGCGCCACACGGACGCTCCTCATCGGCGGCTCGTCGCCTCGCGACGGAGCTCCAGCGCGCGACCCGGGACACCCCCTACCGGGACCGGGATCCCCCCGCCTCCAGCGCCCAAACTCATATTCGGGCTGAAATGGACTGAAACGGACCGAAGGGGCTCGAGTGCCACTGCTGCTGGGACAGCCCCCCCCCCCCACCTCATCTCCTCTCCTCTCCTTCCCTTCCCCTCCCCGCGCTGTCCACGAGCGCTCCGGACAACTCGTGCACGCGCCCTCTTCGCGCTCCGCGACCATGGAGCCGGAGGACAGCAAGATCTCCGTGTGGGTGTGCCGCGAGGAGAAGCTCGTGTCCGGCCTCTCCCGGAGAACCACCTGCGCCGACGTGGTTAAGGTCCTGCTGGAGGAGCAGAGCGCACGCGGGCGCGCCGCCGCCGCCGCCGCCGCAGCCGCCGGCTCCAGCGCGCTGTGCGGACCCCCGCAGTCCTACTGCATCGTGGAGAAGTGGCGCGGGTTCGAGCGGGTCCTGCCCAACAAGACCAAGATCCTGCGCCTGTGGAGCGCGTGGGGCGACGAGCAGGAGAACGTGCGCTTCGTGCTCGTCAAGAGCGACGCGTCCCTGGCGAGCGCGGGGCCGCGCAGCGCGGAGGCGCGCGTCGTGCTCAGCAAGGAGGGTCTGCGCGCGGCGCGCGGCACCGCCAGGACCACCATGGCTTTCTCGCAGGAGAAGCAGCGCAGGATCGTGAGGAAGGCGTTCAGGAAGCTGGAGAAGATCAACAAGAGGCGCGCGCAGAGCTCGTGCCAGGAGCGCAGCTCCTTCGTGGAGAAGATGGAGACCCTGGTGCACCTGGTGGTCTCGCAGGACCACACGATCCGCCAGCAGATCCAGAGGATCAAGGAGCTCGACCGCGAGATCGACAGGTACGAGGCCAAGGTGCACTTTGACCGCATCAAGAGACACGGAGTCAACTACGTGCAGGACACCTATCTGGTGGACTCGAAGGGCGAGGGCGACGCCGCGGACCCCCGGGAGCCGCCGTGCGCACCCCCGGGCCTGGCCCGCTTGGAGGAGTACACGCGCAGGTGCGAGGAGCTCGTTAGGCTGCAGGAGGAGCTGGCCGAGCAGGAGGCTCTCCTGGAGAGCGTCACGGCCGAGATCCAGGAGGAGCTCAACCACAGGTGGATGAGGCGGCGCCGGGAGGAGCTGTCCGGCAGGGAGCCCGAGAGCGGCGAGCGGGACGCAGGGGGCAGGGCGGCCGGGGGTGCAGACGGCGAGCTGCTCGTGGAGGAGGAGAGGGTGAGAACGCAGCTGGACGCGAGCCTCTACATCGGCCTGCGCCTCAACACGGACCTGGAGGCCGTCCGGAGCGACCTGGACTTGAGCGAGCAGCTGTGGGACGCCAAGCAGAAGGAGCTCAGGATTCTGCTCCAGAAGGTGGACTCCTTGGACGGGGAGCAAGTGGCCGAGGAGCCCGAGGAGGAGCCCGAGGGGGGGGGGGCCTGGGCCGGTGGCCTTGGAGGCCACCGGCGGCTGGGTGGAGCAGGCCAGGGGTCTGTCCAAAACCAGGGACGCTAACGACGAGGACTCGGACACGGGTTTGAGCTCCATGCACAGCCAGGACTCGGACACGGGTTCAAGCGGGGCGCGCGCCCGGGACCAGGACTCGGGTTCGGACCCGACGCGTGCCCAGCACGAGGGCTCGGGTTTGGGCGCGACGTGCGCCCTGGACCGGGACCAGGGCTCGGGTTCGGACCCGACGCGTGCCCAGCACGAGGGCTCGGGTTTGGCCCCAACGTGCGCCCGGGACCAGGACTCGGGTTCGGACCCGAAGTGTGCCCAGCACGAGGGCTCCGGTTTGAGCCCGACGTGCACCCGGGACCAGGACTCGCGTTCCAATTCGACATGCCCCCGGGATCAGGACTCGGGTTCCAATCCGACGTGCACCTTGGAGCAAGACACGGGTTCGAGCTCACCTTGCATCCAGGACTCTGAGGACCCGCCCGTCTGCGAGTCTCTCGTCTGAGTCCACTTTCTGGACCTTTCCCTGCTGGAGCTTCGCCAGCAAACTCAGGGAAGAGTGTGTTTCTCCAGAGTTCATCAAACTTATTTATTAATAAGGATATATGTTCGCTTTGGAATGGCGGTCTGATGGGCCCCATCTGCAGGTCCTTCTTCCTTGTCCGCAAACAGATCCCTGAGTTGTACATTTAAATATATGTTACAACAACAAAAACTGAAGTTCTTGACTTGGCAAAATATGGAAATGGTGCATAGTGTCGAACGTGCGAGCAGGAGATGTTCAAAAGCTCGCATCCAGTGTGATGTCGAAGGAGCAGCGACATTTTAAAGTGAGAAAATAAGATCGCTGCGTATGACTGCTTTTCTGTTGATTTCATAATTCACACACGGGACACTCAACTGAAACGCATGACAGGCTGAATTTTGGGAAAAAAATGTACAACTGTTATTATCATATAGTTCATACTCAGTAGCTCAATAAATGTCATCTGTATAGTAAATAACACTTTACTTTGCGCTGTGATTTATTGTCATTGTCAGGATTGTCCAAAAAATACACTTTCCTGTCTGCTTTGTTTAGAACTAGGAGTTGTGTGTGTGTGTGTGTGTGTGTGTGTGTGTGTGAGAAAAGCACCAGAGTGAATAATGTTTGATCCAAACTAAATGTAGAAGGATATTAAATAATGAGGGACGGTAGATGATTTAAACGTGTGAAGGTCTCCAGCAGGTCGGTGCTACACACAGGTGTGTCTGAAAACGTATGAGAAATGCCACACTTTAAAAAATGCTTTTCTGTGGCTCAAAATCATAACTGCACACATACGGACCGTGTAACGAACAATGTCGGGTGGGCAGTAATTGAGGACTGAAGCTGGGAATGGAATTAGTGAATATGAATAATTACTCTCAGTGTACTGTGTGATTCGCTCAGTGATTTCCTATCAGTTCATATCTTCCAGTGTTCGAGGATGTGATGTTTTACCAGAAATTGTGTCGGTAAAATGAATGAAGTGTTTGCACCAAAGCAGGGGGTGTGGTGGCGCAGTGGTGCAGTGGGTTGGACCGGGTCCTGCTCTCCGGTGGGTCTGGGGTTCGAGTCCCGCTTGGGGTGCCTTGCGATGGACTGGTGTCCCGTCCTGGGCGTGTCCCCTCCCCCTCCAGCCTTATGCCCTGTGTTGCCAGGTAGGCTCTGTGACCCTGCATGGGACAAGCAGTTCAGAAAGCGTGTGTGTTTGCACTGACTCTGCTTGCTGGTGTACATTACATCACCTTCAATAGACATGAAAAAAGATGAGCAGCAAGGACAGTTCTGATTATGAATTAAGGAATGGCAAATGTTGATCATTTGTTATCTGTCGGTTTTGGAGCTGCGCACAAACAGAGGCAACTGTCATTAATACAAACCTCAGAGACAGTGTGTCTTTGTCCTCGTGGTCTCTGTGAAATAAACGGGACTCTTCAAATGGACATTAACAAAATGTAGGATGTAGGTGACAAATGGGCTGCAGTGATTTCTGCGTTGGCTCTGGTTGTCGTGGCGCTGGAGTCACGGTGCGAGAAGCGGATGCATTTACATAATTCCCCAAGTGGGGTCTGCAGGAAGGGAGAGTGGCCTTGGGGCCACACATAGGGCGGAGTCCAAGGTCCCGTTGAGTCCTCTGACTCACAGCGCTGGTGCTGAAGGCCACTGGGTGGTGTCCACTCACATGCCGACCGCTCCGCATCATAGCAACAGCGGGGGGTGGAGGCCGCAGGGACGAGGATCGGGATCGAACCACATCCTGGGTGAACTTTCGAACCCTGCAGCACGGTGCTCTTCACCGGACCTCGGCGGTGACACCAGGAAGTTCTTTCAACGCAACGGTGGAATCTCCGGACGCACGGCGAGGCCAGCGGAGGAACGGTGCCCGTCCCGCTGCGTCTGAGCCCTATGAAATATAGTCTCCGTCAGTGTTTGTCCTCAAACCTCCTAGGATGGATCCTGTTGTCCAGTAAAGAAACTCCACACGGTCTGAGCCGCGTTCGAACCCGCAGCCAATGCTACCCACTGTGCCGCCCTCGTTTTAAACTATGGAATGCAGAAGTGAGTCAGTGTACGTAGATTCATGGCTGCGCACAGAAAATCCACACATCTGTCGTCCGCGGAGGACGGGCATCTGCTCCACGGTTGCGGGTGCGACCCAACTGTAAGGGAGGCTGTGCGATGAGGACAAACAGCACCTGCTCGGCGGGAACGTCCCGCCAGATGTTTGCAGTATTATCTCACCGGGGGCGGGGGTGGGGGGGTGCTGTGCATCGCCAACTGGGCTTTAAAGAGCTGTGTACCCTCATCCTTTGCCAGTACCAGGGTAATCATCTCATAATCCCCCGTATGTATTTCAGCTCCGCTTCACTTAGCGAAGACACTCAATCTTAACAGATCGTGTCGACCGCTTAGTTTAATGTCACCGGTGTAATAATACGTCTCACACTGCGTGGAAATTTAACGTAACAGGTTAGGGCTGGATGTGCAAACCTGTGATTTAGCAAAGGCCTCTGATTGGACATATTATTCATTAATTCATTGCTTGTTAATTATTCATTAATGAAGCGAAAATATTCATGAATGGATTTTATGCACGGCTTCCTATTATTATAACCGAATCCGCTCCAAGTGTGTACTGTATGCTCGTGACGTGAAAGGTGGCGCTGAGAACTTATCTCGCCTGCTGTGTGTTTTCCTGTCTCTCACTAAATGTGAGCCATAAACTATTTTACCATGGTCCGCTCAAAGTGTTTTTGAAGTGACCGTGTGATCGATAAAATGTCCCGAGATCCTGTCACTGAGCATCTGAGACACACCCAGGTGCTGCGGCAGCGTGGTCATCCGTGACCGGTGAAGACGGAGCCGCTGCGGTCGTTCTTGTGCGGTTACAGCGCCTCTCGTGCGACTGTGCCCAGCTGCTGCGGCCCTCTCCTCGTTCCCCATCCCCCGATTCGTCTGGGTGGACCTCCGCCCCCAGAGGGAGAACATCTTTCCAGCACTCAGCGGAACGGTTTGTTTGGAAGGTGTTGTATAACTGGGAGTGCAGGGACTGTCATGTTTAGTGCCTTCATCATCATCTGAAGGTTCTTGGTTCAAATCCCACATCCTGCTTGAACAAGGTTCTTACCTTGAACTGATACAGCAAAGAATTACCCAGCTGTATAAATGGGTAAATCACTGCGAATTTATCTAGCATTGCAAGTCATTTTGATGTCTGTCCGAACCACTCGCCCCATACGGGGCACGGGAGCCTAACCCGACACACAGGGCGTAAGGCCGAAGGGGGAGGGGACACACCCAGGACAGGACGCCAGTCCGTCGCAAGGCACCCCAAGCGGGACTCGAACCCCAGACCCACTGAAAAGCAGGACCTGGACCAACCCACTGCGCCACCGCACCCCTCCCCGCTTTTGATGTGATAAACATTATTGTTATTAATAGTAATATGTTACATGTGCTGTTACAAATATATTCAGTGCTGTGAAATATCGTCCCGCTTTCTCGGTGTGACGGAACGTACCTCGCCGGGGGTGGATAAACACGGCAGAGGATTTGAAAGGCTCACAATAACAAATTATTCATTCGGTGTAACAGTAGAAGCAGTTTGGGAGAGTGAAACCCAAAGCGCCGCTGCCAGCGCAGGACTTTCCGATTTCGGGTCCGTTCCACGTCCGTCTCTGTGTCTCAGGAAGGGCTGCGCTCTGCGTGCGGCAGATAAGAGCTCAAAACACTCCGACCCTACAGGTCCCAAATTCAATACTGTTTTTCCTGTTGTAATATTGAGTATCATTTTTATACCCACACATCATATGCGCGCCTTTCGTACAGCAGGCATTGTAAACCAGACTGGAATTTTCTGGATTTAAACGCAGGCGTCAGTGAGAGTCGGAGAAAATTGTTCGTAGCGTGAGATCCATGCGCGCGTAACACGCCATGGGGTTGCGGTGACATCGTGCCGAGTTCATCGCCCCCTTGATATTCGTCAGTTTCGAAGCATAAGAACGGTGTCATTAACCACTCCCAGGGTCTCGGTGGAGCGGAGCCCATCCCGGACGCAGAGGGCACAAGGCTGTGTGGAGCACGCCTTCGATCGTGGAGCGTCACTCCCTCACAGCCATGTATCGGAATCAGAATCTGATTTTTTTGGCCAAGGGCGCACGCACATACAGGGAATTTGGCTTCGCTTCCCAATGGTTCATAGTATAGAGTAGACAAATAAAAACACAACATACATACAACATCTGCAAAGATGCGTTGACAGTGCCGGAGAATAAAAGAAAGTAATATATTCTCTATATTATTATATATAATAATATATCATGAAATAAATAATGAGGGATCGAATCAATAATGAGGGAGGGAATAAATAAGACGGAGAAAGTATTGCACAGACTAACAACAATCAGCTGTTCATGGACATACTGTAAGCCACGATCATGTTCTTTCCCACTCCAGACGGGGGGGGGGGGATGAGGCAGGCGCCAGAGATGGCGACTCCTCTCAATCCACCAGAGGATCGTCCGCGTCGTTTCTTAGGAGCCGTTTGCTGAGTCAGCGTTTCTGGCGGAGAGGTGGCTGGAAAAACCTCTCGTGAGCCATCTGGGCTCTTTGAAACAGACGCACGGATGTGTCGGGGAGAAGGTTCCCGTGTGGCTGTACGATGCCACCTGTCACCGCGCTGAACGGCCTTCCCCGATGGGCCGGCGAACGCGGGTTTTGAGGGAGGACGAAGCTGTGCGGACACGCTCTCCAAGGCCCGTTGTTCCCTTTCGCCTTCCCTTTGCAGCGACAGACTGGGGAACGTTCTTTGTTTCCCCGGTGTCGCCGAGCTCGACATCTCAGAGACATCTGCGGTTCGAGGTGGGGCCTGGAGCCCGTAGACATGGCTGTCGGAGAGCAGAGCGCTCTAAGGAAGGACGGATCGGATCGCCCGTTGGGACCGCAAGGGGGGAAATCCGCTCCAGAGGGAAACCCTTGACCCTCGACTACGGGTTCGAATTTCACCGAAGCAAAAAACCACAGCATGTTCGCCTTCGCCACCGTTGCCACATGCCGTGACACCACTAGCGTCTCTGAAATAACGTCCGTGCTTATTACACGTAGTCACCTCGGCTTCGTAACTATCGCTTACGTATGTGTTCGAAGAAGGTCTGTGAAGATGGTGGCTGGTAGCATAGCAGTTGGAGCAAAAAGTTGCAGGTTTGAATCCCATGTCCAGCTGCAGTACCCTTGAGCAAGGTACTTACCCTACATTGCTCCGATAAAATTACCAAGATGTATAAAAGCGTAATAATTGTAAGTGCTTTGGAAAAAAGTGTCAGCTAAATAAATAAACGTGATGAAAGTGAACATGTCAATCAGGAAGGAAGAGCTACCTTTTATTATTATTTATAGTATATATATTATTAATTATTATATTATTTCTACTATTTATACAGCTGATGCTTTTCTACAAATTTCTATGTCTATAATTCTCTTTCTATAAATGACCTACAGTGATTTATAGAGCAAGGTCATTTTACTCTATCAATTCAGGCTAAGTACCTTCGGCGGGGGGGAGGGGTGCGGTGGTGCGGTGGTGCAGTGGCGCAGTGGGTTGGACCACAGTCCTGCTGTCCAGTGGGTCGGGGGTTCGAGTCCCGCTTGGGGTACCTTGCGACGGACTGGTGTCCCGTCCTGGGTGTGTCCCCTCCCCCTCTGGCCTTACGCCCTGTGTTACCGGGTAGGCTCCGGTTCCCCGCGACCCCGTATGGGACAAGCGGTTCTGAAAATGTGTGTGTGTGTGTATCTTCAAGAGTGTCACAGCAGGGCGTGGGGTTTGAACCCGGGTGATGTAATCAGTGCTCTACCTGTTTTGCGAAGAGTGGGATATATGAACTGTTGATTCATTTTCGCTAACCACTTGTTCTGATCAGGGTCGCGGTGGTCCAGAGCCTATCCTAGAAGCACTGGGCGCAAGGCTGGGAATGGGATATGTGAAGAGCATGGGTTTCTAAACAATTTCTTAACCACATAATTAAATAGGCACGATACCTCCCATATCATGCCACGCCCATCCCCCGAGCCGCCCCCCCCCCCCATGCTAGACCTGTTACATCCTATTTGTAATGAGGTCAAGCCCCAGTGGGTCCCCAGTGCGCCGTCACCCACTCATTACTAATAAAACAAGGCATCAGCAGTTATTAATGGACGCTGCCCACCCCATCAATTCTTTGTTAAGGTCAGACTCTGGAAGAGGAGCCATTATTTCCGTGTGTCAAGTCAGATCACGACCCGTGTGTGAGACACACGCGCTGCCAGCGTGACCCGTCCGTGGAAGCCCTGCCGGACCCTCCATGCCATTTTTTCCTTTGAAGGGTGAAAGAAATCTCAAGTGTTCGCTGGGCGTATCCTGGGATTTGTACAGCTGCCTAAATCCCAATAATGAGCTGAGATTATAAGTGTATGTGCATACATGCGCATGTGTTCAGACTAAATAGAGTGAATATGAAAAATATGCAGTACCTTTTCATGCACTGCAAGTGCTTATAGCTTTGTGTGAATGCAGGGGTGTACAGTCAGTGGTGTACAGTACAGTACAGTACACACACCAGACAGTACCCAACAGGGCAGACTGGAGGAAAGGCAGATGGAATAGGCTCAATCACATGTGAATTTGTCAGATTATTATGATCATCATCATCATCATCATTATTATTGTGAGCAGTTAGGAATAACCCTGGTGGAAGTACAGCGTGTGATACCGAGTTTTGGTTCGGTCCGCTAAAAAGGATCGCTCTTTACAGGCAGCGTGGTGTTGATGTTGTAGCCTCACAATGTTTGGATCCTAGTTTTATTCTTGACTGTGAGTCTTTCTTGGTGGGGTGTTTACTGCATGTTTCCCCTGTTTCACTCTGGTTTCTTGCTGCTGTTCTAAGACAGGTGATCAGATGGAGTGGTGGTGTGAGTTTGTGCGTTGAAAGCACGTGTGCTGGGTAGGCCTAATGTCCTAGAGTGAAATCCCTTGGGATGAGTGGTTCTACATCTATTTATTTAGCCGCCACTTTTCTCCAAAGTGACTTCCAATGAACTCTATGTAGTGTTATCAGCCCACGCACCTTATTCACCGCGGTGACTTACACTGCGTCACTCATCCATACATCAGTGGAACATACTATGGGTGAACCTGAACAGCATGTCTTTGGAGTGTGGGAGGAAACCAGAGCACCCAGAGGAAACACACACAGACACAGGGAGAACATGCAAACTCCACACAGCCTGAGTGGAGATTGAACCCATGTCCTCTCACACCACTCAAGGAACTGTGATTCAGCAGCACTACTCACTGCACCACTGTGCCAGCTGCTCCACTAGTGGATATGGATGTTGGACCTGTCTGCTGCGAAAAGCTGCAAGACCAAGGTGATGCTGGGTGATATTGGTGCTAATGAACATATGGATTCACGATTCATTGTCATAAGATGATTGAGTTACAGTTTGGCTGCGGATCAGGAGCGCGTGACACGTCTGTCCATCCCTCGTCAGTAACCCCTTGTCCAGCGGAGGGTCGCGGCACTTGAGTCCGTCCCCAAGGCACAGGGTGCGAGGCAGGGTACGCTGTGGATGGGACACCAGTCCATTGCAGAGCAGTCACACACACACATTTATACACACAGGAGGCAATTTGGAGTCACCAGCTCAACAGGAAATGCATGTCTTTGGACTGTGCTTCAATAAGAGATGACTGTATGAATGTAAGTAGCCTCTGTGCTGCCATGCACTTTCGCTCATATTCTATGTTGCTTCTAACTCCGCACAGACTGAGCAGGACTTGAACCGAAGCCAAACCTACAGCCCAGCTGTATGAGACACTGATGGAACCCGCTGTGCCGCCATGCACCCGTACAGTGAACTGACTCCAATAAAATATTAACAGTAGATGGGGTGGTGCAATGGCGCAGCAGGTTTGCCCTGTGCCTGCTCTCTGATAGGTCTAGGGTTCGAATCCTGCTTGGGGTGCCTTGCGGCAGACTGGCATCCTGTCCAAGGTGTGCCGCCTTCCAGCCTTGTGCCCTGTGTTGCTGGGTTAGGCTCTGGCTCGCTGTGACCCTCCTCAGAACAAGTGGCTTCGGCCAGTGTGTATAAACAGTAGATGGGGGGGGTTGGTCACAGTAGCCGGTCGAACCCGAGACAGGTGGTCTTGTTTACACTGCATATTGTACAAACCGAGGCAACGGTCAACATGTTCATAAGTTTAACTTACTTTTTTTTTTTTTTTTTCTAAAAAAAAGGTCATTGAAGTTTACGGGCAAATATTGACCGAGGTCAGATGGAGTTCACTTGGAGACGTGTGGCGCTCTTCCCGGCCGCACGGTCGCGGTCGGCAGGGCGGAAGCGCCGCTCCCTTTCTCGCAGCTCTCTTCCTTTGGATCTGGACTCTCCAGTGGCACAGCAGCTATCAGAAGCGAAATGTTTAAAGCTTCGATGGATGATTCACAAGTCAGTGACCACAGGCGAAGCCCCAGGTGCCAGTCAAGGCCGCGAGCTCCGTGCCCCAGAGAATGTGTGTTCGCGCGTGTGCGGACAAAACAGGACGGTGATTCACGGAAACGAAGCTTCGCGAGTCAAAACAGCCTTTCCGTCTGGGGTAGCAAGAGATAAGTCAGCAAACGCTCCAACAAGGTGTAAGAAAGGCGAGCAGAGATGTGTCTGCGGAGCGTGGAACCGACGCGCCTTTTGTCGCGTTGTCTGTCATTACCCAGCATGCACTGCAAATGTTACGGCAGATGTCTTGTCTGAATTATTTAACGCAGTAACTAAGCCGTGTTTTAAAAGCTTGTTGGCTTATTAGCTCACCGTGGCCACGTGTCCATCGTGCTCCGTGTGCTTTAATCAGGGTGGCGGGTGAACCGCTGCGTCGCATCTCAGCGTCTTCCGGAAGACTTGATTCCGCACTCACATTTTTCCAAAAGGCCTTTCTTCGCACCCCTCCGACTTTCAACAGCGCACCTTCCGAAACCACTTAATAAAAAGGGCGGTCTCATGAAATACAACGTTATTTTGCACAGTGGGCATGATGTTTGTGGGAGAAACACGCCTGTACGCAATGATCCACACACACACACACACACACACTTTCTGAACCGCTTATCCCATACAGGGTCGCAGGGAGCCGGAGCCTAACCCGGCAACACAGGGCGAAGTGCAGGAGGGGGAAGGGACACACCCAGGACGGGATGCCAGTCAGTCACAAGGCACCCCAAGCAAGACTCAAACCCTGGACCCACTGGTGAGCAGGACCCGGTCCAACCCACTGCACCACCGCACCCCCACTGCAATGATCTACCTGGAGTCATTATGTAGATGTGGAGGCAGCGGGTGGCACAGTGGTTAAAGCAGTGGCCTTGCAAAGGACCTGAGTTCAGGTTCAGACCCCTGTTCTTGCTGTAGTAACGCACAAGGTGCTTTCACTGACCTGATACAGAAAGAAGAAAAAAATATCTAGTAGTATAAATGGGTAAAATTTCTATGTAGTGGAGTGTACAAACCTGACAGTGCAATTCACTGTGTAGAAAAGCGTTAATAAATTTAAGCAGTCTAGCATGAGGGGCAGCTGGGGGTGTCGTGGTTGGAGCCGCTGCCTTCGGCTCAAGATGTTGTGGGTTCGATCCCCGTCTCCAGCTGCGGTGCCCTTGAGTAAGGTGCTTGCCCTGCAATTGCTCCAGTACCTGTGCCTGGGTAACTAGTTGTGGCCCTGCAATGGACTGGCATCCCATCCAAGGTGTGTGTCCCCTTCCCCTTTGTGCCCACTGTCTCAAGGATTTTACATTTATTTATTTAGCAGACACTTTTCTCCAAAACAGCTTACAATGAGTTGTATGTAGTGTTATCAGCCCACACACCTTGTTCACCAAGGTGATTTACACTGCTAGATACACTACTTAGAATGGGTTACTCATCCATACATCAGTGGAACACACTCTCTCTCTGTGACTCACACACTATGAGGAACCTGAATAGCATGTCTTCGGAGTGTGGGAGGAAACCAGAGCACCCAGAGTAAACCCACACAGACACAGACACAGGGAGAACATGTGAACACCACACAGACTGAGTGGGGATCAAACCCACATTCTTTAACACCACCCAGGCGCTGTGAGACAGCAGTGCTACTCGCTGTGCCACCAGGCCACCCGGAGAAGCTCCATCTTATCGGAACAAGTGGTTCTTGAAGTTAGTTGATTGGTTGCTCAGTCTAGTGTACAAACCTAGAATGTAATTCACGTTTAGGTAACGGAATAAAAAAATAGAGAAATATATATTATACAGAAGGCTTCTGTAAATACAGTGCAGCAAGCAAAGTGTCGGTGGAGCCGGGAGGGTTGATGAGAGGCACGCAGACCGAAGTGTGTTTGCACTACAGTACATGGGAGTTATGTAAGTCCCGTGGGAAGTTCTCCCTGTGCCGCGAACCCGATACACAAAGATCTGATAAGTGCTGCTGGTCACTAACCTGTGTGCAGGATGCCAAGTACACAGAGGATGTGGAAAAGCAGCAGAGAAAAGACCGGGCCCACGGGAGGGGGGCTTATTGGGAGGGGGGCAATGGGGGACCCAAGGGTTCGGCCTGAGACAAACAGGCCTTTCTGCTCTACCTGTCCACATGGAAGGTAACGCTGCACAGAGGAAGCACTTTGGTCCTGAACAGGGTGAATCGGTGCGGCTGTGCGTATCTTTCCAAAGATGCGGAAGGCGAGTTTTAAAGTGTGTGTGAGGCAGGTACCTCACTGGGCAGAGCTTGGTTTCCAAATTTCCAAGTGAACCTGAACAAACCTGGAAAAAAAGTGACCAAACGCTACCCAGAAGCAGCAGACTGTGTGGTCAACCTGCACTGGGCTACAGCTGTCCTTCTGCACAGGGTACAGATGTCAAAAGAGGCATCGAGAGCTGAGGTTGAACCGCTCTAGTCCATAAGGTCTGCTGTTTCATTTGACATGTAGAGGCAGTTCACCCTGTCACTTGGTGTCTGTGCAATATTTAAGTTCAAACTTACATTTATTTAGCGGATGCTTTTCTCCAAAGCGACTTCCAATGAACTCTATGTAGTGTTACCAGCCCACACACCTTGTTCAGCATGGTGATTTACACTGCTAGATACGCTACTTACACTGGGTCACTCATCCGTACTTCAGTGGAACACACACACACACACACACACACTATGGGTGAACCTGAACAGCATGTCTTTGTAGTGTGGGAGGAAACCAGAGCACCCAGAGGAAACCCATGCAGACACAGGGAGAACATGCAAACTCCATATAGACTGAGAAGGGATTGAACCCATGTCCTCTTGTACCAACTAGGTGCTATAAGACACCAATGCAAACAACGCAGGGTTTCAAGAATATGTTTATTAGAATTACTGTTATTAGAATTTCACTATACATATTAGAAGTGCATTTAACCCTTTACCTCTTGTTTACATACTACAGATCAGTGACGTTTATTCCTTCAGACTCTTTCCTGCAGTGTAGTGTCCCAGAGCACTCGGTGCCCTACAGCTTTTCCACAATCATACCAAATTTATTCATTTATCTTTCATCACCTTTATTTGGAACACTTGATAGCGCAGTGGTTAGAGCTGCTGCTGCCTTTAGATCCAAAGGTCGCAGGTTCAATCCCTCTGTGGTGCTTTTGAACAATGTATTTACCCTAAGCTGTTCCAGTAAAATTATTCAGCTGTATAAAGGGGTCAGTAATTATAATCTTTTAACACTGAAAGTTACTTTGGAAGAAAGTGTCAGCTAAAACAATGTGATTCTTTTCTTCAAAAAGAATTTATAATGTTCAGCTATTTATCTTCTACTTATTTGTAGAGCCAGGTGATTTTAGGCTAAACACCTTACTCAGAGGTGAGATTCAAACCCATGACCTTCAGGTCCAAAGGCAGCAGCTCCCACCGCCGCACTATGCAAGTGTATCACCTGTAATCACTCTTTTAAAGTGCACATTAAACTGCTGAGTCTGGTATGAATGTGTGAAGAGGCTTGTACTGTATGTTTACCATAGATACAATAGCTATAGTCACGAGTTACGAATGCCCCGTGCGACAGAATGTTCTGGAACATGACTTTCTCTTTATCCGTGCTACATGCTCGCTATCGTGGCCGAGCTGTTACACGACACGTGTAAACACATTAGCGGCGAACGCGTTTGGAGCCGGAAGAGCGCTCGGTCGTGAAGCGGCCCTGCGCGGCCATGCGTCCCCAGCGCCGCCCTTTGTGCTGGAGATCAGAGAGGGCTTTGTGATGTCGGAACACGACCCGTAACAACGCGAGCCGCTCGACACGTGAGCGAGCGGTAACGGGCGTCGCGTCGCGTCCCGTCTCGCCCATCCGAAGCCACCGCTCTGGAAACAAACAGTTCCGCGTTCGCACGGTGCTCGGAGACGATAAGCCACAGTCGGCGCGGTCGGGGCCTTTTTCCAGTCGAGCTCAGCCCGGGGGGCGGGACGCGCTCGCGCATCTGGCCGGGCAGCGCACAACTAAAAATAAAGGTGTGAGAGAGGTTTTTTCCCCCTCAAATGTGCAGGATATTCAGCTTCGCGGAAACAGATGTTCCCATCCCCCTTCCTGGCGGACGGATCCCCGGCCCTGGTGACAGCGGTGCTTTGGGAATGATGTTGAGACCAACGCTGCCACCTCGAGTTCTCATGCGCATTTGGCCACATGGACCCGAAGTTCCTACTGTTGATACACGACACCCCGACTTTAAGTACTATTCTGTCTCTGAAGGTGTCCATTAAAAACTCCAGTACTTTACCCTTTTGCCAGAAGCTGTCCAAGAGACGCTGGCAAGTGATCCTGCCCTTGTCTTTCTTATGTTGATATGGTATAACAGTTACCGTGGTTTTGAGCCCAGTGTTATGACTCTTTTCTGGGAACGGAGCATGGTAACAGCGAGGTATCTGTGTTTACCCACTGCTGACCGAGTACATGTCTCACAAAGCTGGTAGAAGTTCTTTTTAATATCAGAGTACATGTCTCACTTTGATATTAAAAAGAACGTCAACCAGCTTACTGAGTTCTGTGGTATTTCTGACATGTGGGAATAGAGCAGTGTGGTGACACAGAGGTGTTGATGCGGGCTCAAATCCGTCTGGGTTTGGATGTTGTCCCTGTGTTTGCATGGGTTTCCCCTGGGTGCTCTGGTTTCCTCCCATAATCCAAACACATGCAGTACAGGTGAGATGGCTGCTCTAAATTGGCCATTAGTATGTGAATGGGTGTGTGTGTGTGTGTGTGTGTGTGTGTGTGTGTGTGTGTGTGTGTGTGTGTGTGTTACCCTGAGATGGACTGGTGTCCCATCCAGGTGTACTCCCCAGCCTAGCACCCAGTGATACTTCCTGGGAGGCTTCCTTTCACCACAAAGCTGCGCTGGACAACTGGCTGTTGACAACAATAATAATAATAATAATTATAAGAACAACAACAAATGCCTGATTACCAAAGAAAGTATGTCCCACCACTGTCACACCTTGCGTCTTGGTGAAGGGTCAGTGTACTTCTTCCTGGGATTTTTTAAAAACCGTTGGTAAGGTGCAAAAACTCAGTGCGAAATGCATTTATTAAAGTGCCAAAATGTCAGGAGAAATTAACAAATAATATACACATTATATCATTCAAATGACTATACAATATGTGTAGTGCATAATACAAAAGTATGTACTGTCACCAGCTACACAATCGGCACACATCTACACCATCATTCTGAAAAAGAGCACATAAACCCGCCCCCTGCCTTTAGGAAGGACTGAACCATTCCACAGCAAGAGGGGTGTCACACTAATACAAGTCTGAACCAAACACACATTGACCTCAGTATAATGTATGATCTTATGTGTCAAGATCTTTCAGTGGGTTTATGACCGACTGTTACGAACCACCATTATTATGGAATAAAATACACTTCTTAATCAAAACCAGGTAATTAAAAACTCCCCCAGGGTTAGGTTTTCCCACTGAGTTCCAAATGAGCATGTGCACCACAGAGACAGGCAATATATAAGGGCACTGAAAATGTGCCTTGGCTCCTTTGCCAGGTCCCAAAGTAAATGATGGTGATGGGGTGAGAAAGACACTAGAAATATTCAATCATGTTGTGAACGACAGAAGGAAACTGCCTGTTTATGACGTGAAAATGTAGCCGTCCAAATGTATGCGCCCGCTGAGTTAGCGACACTGTGCTTCCTCTATGCACTGGAAATTGCAGCCGAACCGCTCTCACAACAACACGGACACACATCGGGCGGTATATGGCATGGTGGTTCGAGCTGCTACTTTCCACTTGAAGAACCCGGGTTCGAGTATCCTTTCTGCTCTAGTGCCCTTGAGCAAGATGCTTCCTTTGAATTGCTCCAGTAAAAATGATCCAACTGCGTAAATGGGTAAATCAGTGTAAGTCACTCTGGAGAAGTGTGTGTCTGCTCAGTGAATAAATATAAATGTATTCTAAATGACTGCAGATATTATAAGTTGCTGGGCTTCTTGGGACTCTAATGTCATGAACCCTGTGTTCAGGATGTAAGCGTTGGATGGTTTGAACTGCATCGATCTCCCATAAGCCCTGTGGTTATGGATGTTTTTGCTAGGGGGGTGGGATATCAGGGAGCTTTTTCCAGCCCTGCCCCCCAGGTCACATCCTTTGATCCCAAGGCAGTTGTTGCGAGGTCAGTCAGGTCCACACACTGCATTCCAGCACTTGATAGGTTACTATGCTAATGGATAGCTGAAGGGGTGTTGGCGGCTCGGTCGCTGGGTGAGACCTGCTCCGCTTTTCTCACCGATGGCCTCTGAACATCTGCTGGTTTCCATGACGGCTGCTTTCTATTTGCTCCAGCTGCAAGGTTCACCCATGGCTATAAGGTGAAGAACACTTCTATTGAAACTTCTCAATTCTGAGACAAGGATTAGCACAAATGTACTGCCTCTCCTACATTTATTTACCTGACCCTTTTCTCTAAAGCAGCTTACATTTATTTACCCATGTATATAGGGTGCTATTTTTAATAGAGCAATTTACAGTAAGTACCTTGCTGGAGGGTACAACAACTGGAAGCAGGAATTGAACCTGTAACCATTGCGTCCAAAGGCAGCAACTGGAACCACTACACTACCAGCTGCCCCCCACTGTTGTATTGTACCAGCTCACTTACAGATGATACATTTAGCAGCTCCATTAGCTTTTTAATGAATGATTTTAGTTAAAGTGGCCACAACTGTATGTGTCAGCCATCCATACATCTTACTGAAGGAATTCAGGTCAAGAACTTTGCTCAAGGGTAGAGAGCAGCCATCCTGGTTGTTGGGCCATGTGCCTTTTATTGAGAAGTCTAGGTTCTTAAACACTTTATTATTTGCCGAACAGAATAATTTATAGGTGAAAAAATGCTGAATTCACAAGTGTTACAGGTATCGTCCCTCAGAGGCTGTTTCTTGATGGCGTTCAGTGACGCGAGTGACGGGTCCCAGGAAATCTCCCTCGCCCCAGCCCAAGGAAGAGACGCGTCCCGAAGTTGGGCCGTTTTTCCGGTTGGTTGTGTTTGCTCCTGGGGTGGCAGGTAGTTAAAGACACTAAATCACTGCAGAGGGACGGCCCTGTCGAAAAGCCTCACGGTTCCCGGATCAAGACAGGCGTGAAAATGCGATGACTGTGATGACTGAAAAAACATTTTGAAAGGCCACATGAGCTCTGTCCACCCCCCCCCCCCCCCAAACCACCCACACACAGAAACACTCCTCGGGGTTGGAGACGGGAAGCAGCTCATCTTACCTCTGCACACCACTATTATAGCAACTAGAATATTAATGCGTCGCTGTCATCCGAAGCTGATTAAACGAACCCAGCCGGGACGGTTCAGAACCTGCTGGTCTTGTTTCTGTTCCTCGTGTTCCACATTAATTTATTTCGTTCTTTTAATGACGGAAAAGTCGAGGAAACAGAGTTGTTTCCAACACAGACATCTACATAAAAGTGAATTGATTATATGTTAGTAAGTGGAATTATGGGTGTAGTGGGGGTGTGTGACCCCATATTCAAACAATTTTCTATATGACTCCACACCATGGCCAATATTTTTGTCCCTAGATTTTATGCCACTGATTCGAGTTTATAGATTCTCCTAAATATCTGCATGAGTGAAATATGAATTTTGATGCAATCTGTTCTGTAATGAATCGAAAAAAATGACAGTAGGGATGACAAGTGTTTTCGCAGTTAAATGACTGAATTCAGATGAGCGTTATAATTCCAGGTTGAGTTCATGGCAGCGTAAAAGCGACGTTTTTTAAGAACCGATTCCAGTTTCTCCTTGAACCCCCAATGGTGCCCCTGGGGTAGTTCCAGCGAACCTGCAGAGCGTTGCCTCCGTGATTCCTGTGGTGCTTCGCTGAAGGTGACTCCCTGAACGCTCCCTTCACCCGAGAAGGTGCTGCTCGTTGAACCCGCCCCCAGCCGTGTTCTTGCCACGTGATCCTCGTGTCGCCTTGAGCTCGCGGTTAATGTTTGTCTGTGCGTTCTGTCAACACGATCCACTTGTGGTCGCACCTACGAAGCCTACATCACGCCTCACACCCTTAATAGACCTCACCCTTAAGCAAAGCAATAAAAATAAAGGGAGATTAAAGCGATCCTAAAAACAGCTCAGTGTGACTGCTAATTATTTCATCAGTGCATCATGTATTCTTTTCCACTTGCTGGATGTTTTAATAGTAAAATACTTGAAACACACTGGAAGTGTAACCAGGATTTTTCATATTTACATTTACATTTATTCATTTAGCAGACGCTTTTGTCCAAAGCGACGTACATCTCAGCAAAAGTACAATTTATGCATTAAATTAAGAGAAGGAGACATAGCTGCAGACATGTGACTCAAGTAAACCTAGTTTGTTACCTACCACTTGCTGCACTGAGGTTCATCGTTCAAGTAGGTGCATAAAACACAGGATAGACAACTAATACCCTCCTACCATTTTTTAAAAAAAAAATTATAAGATACACAAGCAAGCAAATACAATGCCGGAATAGTGGATGATTAAAGGCTTTGTCTGGTGATGCTGATGAAGTTACGGTGCATGAACATTTACACCGTACATGAGCTGGAGAGATCTTGGATGAAATGGGTCCGGAAAAGGTGGGTTTTCAGACCCTTCTTGAATGTAGACAGAGATTCAGCAGTTCTGAGTGAGAGGGGGAGGTCGTTCCACCACGATGGAGCCAGAACCGAGAACCTCCGTGCTTTATTTTTCGTGCGCGGGACCACCAAGCGAGCAGAAGTAGACGAGTGAAGGGGTCTAGCTGGGGTGTAGCGGTTGATCAAGACCTGTAAATAGCTGGGATAAGTTCAGTGATGCATTTGTAGACAATAACCAGGGTCTTGAATTTGATCTGGGCAGCTATAGGAAGCCAGTGCAGAGAAATGAGAAGAGGAGATACATGGGAACGCTTTAGCAAATCAAACACAACTCGTGCAGCAGCAGAATCCACATATATGTGGTGTGTATATATAGCGTGTATGTAATACACACTAATATTATATATACAGGATATATAACATATCTGTAATCATATATATATATATATATCCAGCAACCCCCCAGCACATCATATGGGTGTGGATGCCTGGTTGCTCAGGTGGGAGGGACCAACCAACATCTACAACCACTTGTCCCATACGAGGTCGTGGCGAGTCGGAACCTAACCTGGCAACACAGGGCTCAGGGCTGGAGGGGGAGGGGACACACCCAGGACAGGACGCCAGTCCATCACAAGGCACCCCAAGCAGGGCTCGAATCCTACACCCGCCATGCCACGGCAGTGGGGGGGAACCAGTGTAGGGTTTAAAACTCTCATTTTCTCTTGTGCTTCATTTATTATGCTGCTGAAACACTGCAGGGTTTTTTCCCCAAAGTTTGTACTTATAACAATTTTTTTGCACTTTGTCAATATCAGGAAAATCCAATTAATTTGTTTCTCTTCAGCTTGATATGAACTTAAGGGTACTTTCATCGCTTTTATCCAAAACACATCATATTGCATTTTTTATTGGTTTGCTCAGCAGCCTCCGGTTGTTCTCCGCTGTGCTGCCCGTGCATCTGGGTTCGAACCTGTGACCCTCACAAGTGTCCTTTACCTGGACGTCACTAGTTCCACCTTCATTGGCAAGATGGCATGAGACGCAAAGGGGAACCCTCAGTCCAGCTTTGACCTTTACCACAAAACAATTGCTTTCACTTCATATTGTACTGCCACAAATACTTTACTACGGTGCCCATGATTCAATGGCACGGCATCCGCCAGCTGCTTCACGCCGGGAAACCGTGGAACGCAGAGCTCATGGGGCCTGTGACTCGCATGAATGACCATTTTCTGGTTCGATTAGACCTTCGGCACACGATTTCTACAGTTGCTAATATTTTTGCGCCACGTACTGTGTCGATGCAGCTGGGGGTAGATGACCATTCAGGGTTACGCAACAAACTGTGTCTACATTTGCATTTATTCATTCAGCTGATGCTTTTCTGCAAAGACACTTAGTAACTTACTTGTTCATGCCGCAGGGTAATTTTTACCATATCAGTTGAGGGCAAGCATCTTGATTAAGGGAACTGCAGTAGGGGGTGGAATTCAAACCTGGGACCTCTGAATGTAAAAGGCAAGGGTTTTAACTAGAATGCCATCTACAGCTTACTGCACAACTGTGTGTTCCAGTGAGAAGACATCTCTGGAGGATGCCTTGACACTGAGAAAACTGGCTCAACGTGAGCAGCTCCAAGGCCTTCACACCTCCTGTTTACCTTAAATTACTGGACACCTTACCCTTCGTCAGCTGCAGCAAAATTAGTCCCCAAAAGCACCAGATTTATGGTATTTCCAGTAGCCCTTTAAATCCCTTTACCTTGTGCTGTTTGCCTGTCCCTAGAACTCATTGAAATCTTCATACTGCTTTGTGTAACAGTCATATTGAAATGATAACAAGGCCGGAGCATAAAACTCATAGATGTTGTGGTACAGCAGGTGGCGTAGTGGTTCGGGCCACCGTCTTACAGCGAAAGGATCCAGCCTTGAATCTCACCTCCCGCTCCAGTATCCTTGATCAAGGTTCTTTCCCTGCATTGATGCAGTTTAAATGACACGACCGTGTACGTGGGTAAATCACTGTGAGAAGTTTAGCGCGCAACCATACAGAAAAGCATCAGATGTGCAAATGATTGCATAATAAAACAAACATGCAGATTGTTTTTTGGAGTCCAAAAAGGGCAGCTGTCTGCTTTTACAGCAATGCGATCAGACGTGGTAAAGGCACCAGTGCAGCGGTTTGCAGGAGCTGCGAGCGGCTGACATGCAGGAATGCTCTCGGAAGTCCTCCTCTTCCGGAATTTTCTACAGCGCCTTGTTTGTCTTGGATCGTTCTTTGACAACTTTGCGACGGCTCCCATCAGGCCCACGCAAAGGAGGGCGATTAGTGTGCAAACAGCTCTGTTGACTGCGCACTGGGAAGCCGCTGTCAAACACACACATGAATGGACGGGGCTCTCCTGCGGCGCCAGGGAGGTGTTTTTTCTCTTTGTTTCGCTGTCATGGAATGCGCACCGAGTGCACTGTTGACATCGCTCTTGAAATCTCAGACAGGCCTGGAGAAACGGTAAACACAGAGGGTGAGGAGAATCACCAGGCAAACAAAACGCATCCGATTAAATGGCGCTTACTTCCCAAGTTCCTCTTCACATTAATCTCTTACGTTTGACGAATCTAGAATTTGCTGCATATTTACATTTCCATTTTGCTGCATATTTACATTTCCATTTATTCATTTAGCAGACGCTTTTCTCCACAGCGACGTACATCTCATAGAAAATACAATGTGTGCATTACATTAGCAGGAAGGGACACGTAGATGCCGACACATGATTCTTAAGTGCAGTTAGTTTCTTTCCATCATATGAACCAATGTTCATCGCACAAGTAGCTGCATAAAACTTTACCCGAATATCCACGATTCCAAATCACCTTCCTAGAACATATACATATATTTTTGAGGTACGTATAAACATTTATGTTACATTGCAGGAGTAGCTGCATAAAGGTTTATCCGGGCATGATCTTAAAGTTATAGAGCATGAACATTTACACCTTACATGAACTTAAGAGGTGATGGGCAAAGTGAATCTGGAAGAGATGAATTTTAAGACCCTTTTTAAATGTGGACACAGATTCAGCAGTTCTGAGTGAGAGAGGGAGGTCCTTCCACCACAATGGAGCCAGAACTGAGAACCTTCATGCTTTACCTTTCGTACGTGGGACCACCAAGTGGGCGGATGTGGAAGAGCGTAGCAGTCTGGTTGGGGTGTAGTGGATGATCAAGTCTTGTAAATGGCTAAGAGCAGTTCTACTGATACATTTGTTGGCCATAACCAGGGTCTTAAATAATAATACACATCCACAATGTCTACAACCGCTTGTCCCAAAAGGGGTCGCGGTGAGCCGGAGCCTAACACGGCAACACCGGGCGCAAGGCTGTAGGGAACACACCCAGGACAGGACGCCAGTCCGTTGCAAGGTACCACAAACAGGACTTGAACCCCAGACCCACCAGAGAGCAGGACCCGGTCCAACCCACTGCGCCACCGCACCATATAACAATAGTAATATTTAATAAATCAATGTTCTAACTCACTTCAAAGTTCAAACTAACGCCTGTTAATTTTTATGGATTTTTATTGGTGTGACTATGAGGAAAAAGGTTTGGAAGGTATGGAAGGTTTTTGAAGCTTTTTGAAGTCAAAAAAGGGCCAGTGAAATGACGTTCCTATTTACGAGATTTCTCCTGCCTCGGTCATGTGGACACTGAACATGATTACAGGCGCCTGAATCAAGTATGCTGACAAGACCTAAATATATTCAACCCTGAAAGCTTCATCCAACACAAGGCACTATCCTTCTTGGATATATCAGCCAAGGTCAATACAAGGCTCTGAAATTATGAGATGACTATGAAATATGAATATTGTGGTTGCGATAAAATAGGAATACAAATCAGCGCATGCATTTGGCCTGGAGCGGGAGGTTTTGGCGAGGAAAGCCACTGAGGACTCGCCTGGTCTGTAGTGTTGGAAGAAGCACAGATGGAGCTCGCAGGCTTCCCAGCTTGGCTCAGGGCTCAATGGACCTTTGGAAAGGGTTGAACAAGTGCCTCTTCATGTCTTTGTGAGCCACTCAACAGGATCTCTGAGCCGGATTAAAGTCCAGCACAGACGCTGGATGGACATTTTCACCATCTAACGTTTTTTCGAGTGCTGCCCATGTCCAGTCACATCCAGGCCATGCACAAGGATCCTCGGAGATGTTTGCCGTGGCAGTTTGATACATACATTTCACATGGAACTTCTAGGTTGGCTGCTATTAACGCCAGCCCACCGTCTTACTGCAGCCTTGCAGAGAACAAAGTGTAAATGCCGCATGCTCCAGGCGTGGCGTCTTGGAGATAAACCCTCTCTGCTTAGCCCTTTTTTCCAAGCTCCATCGGCCTTTAATAAAGTCATGAATGCTTGGCCTGGGGTGAAGTTTGCGTCTCGCCGCTGCGCTGTACGTGGAACAGCTGCCGGCCCCATTGTGCACATTTGATGTGAGAGATTACCCTGAGAACTTCAGCCACGCCGAATTAGCCAGGCTTCCCTGAGAGGCGGGGCCTTTGCGGCAGAACACGCGGCTCGCACAATGGGAGCCTCTCAGTCCCCCTTCCCTCACCCCGGTAGGTACCGCGGGCCTCAAGGGAGAGCCCACCCGCTCCCAGCATGCCTGAGCAGGACACAACCCTGGCAGCTGCCCAACCTCACGTGTGCACCCTTGCTTTTGATAGATGGGGAAAATGCTTGCTTCTCATTATGCAGAAGTAGTGTTTCTAACCGGTATAGCCAAACCAAGCAGAAGTACAATGAAACATAGAACATTCTAGAAATAAGGGATCCAGAGAAGCTGAAGGTGGAGAGGTCCTTAACTGATGGAGTGGGTTAAGTAGATGATAGGACATGAATGCTTGTAAATGGTAATTCCCATGTCTGGAGCATAAATTTGGTTCTGATATCACCGAAATCAGGATTGCATTTATCTGTGGTAATGACTCCTGTCTGGACCAAATTTGGGAGTGTGGTGGTCGTTAGGGTTCAGCTGGTGCCTGCTGTGCAGTGGGTCTGGGGTTCGAGCCCTGCTTGGGGTGCCTTGCGATGGACTGGCATCCTGTCCTGGGTGTGTCCCCTCCCCCTTTGCCCTTGTGCCTTGTGCTGCTGAGTTAGGCTCCCGCTCGCTGTGACCCCGCTTGGGATGAGTGGTTGTTGACAATGGATGGACCAACTTCCAATCACATGGAAAGAATCATGTGAGAGGTCATCAGAGGCTGGAGGAAGGTCGGCACTTGTTCCAAAAAAAACGGAACGGGTGGGCTTACATTTGCAGGAGGAGCATGATCCCTTGGGGGTTTGCATTTTGTGGTATGTCATTGACGGCTGCTGCTTTGGGATGACTGCAGAAAAATTTTGCTGTGTGACGTGTAGGCTTCCCTGTGAGTGGGAATGTCATAGATCACTTAAGAAAGACTGCTGCACAAGCTGAATAACCTTTCTCGATAGACCAGCGCAGCAGATGGCGAAGTGGGAAGGGCCCTCACTTTGCACTTGAAGGTCCCTGGTCCAAATCCCACCTCCTGCTGTAGTACCCTAGACCCAGGCACTTATCTGGAATTGTTCCAGCTGTATAAAGGGGTAAATAACACTAAGTACCTTAATGTTCTGAGTAGTTTTTGGAGAAAAGCATCAGCCAAATAAATCAATAACAAAAAACGGACAGTAAATATATTCCTACTAAGTAGAAACAGGAACCAAAGACCAGCTTAATAATATTCAGAGTTTGTGTATTGCTAATATGATTAACATATTTGCATGTGTCTTCTAGGATTTAATCTCAAATGTTTTTAAGAATTCGGTTTTGTTCTGTTTGGCAAAGTAACGTAAAAAGGTCCCCTAACCCCGTTCACAGTCTGCATTAGTTTCTTGGTACTTGGGAAGATAAAGTGATTGAATTTATAGTGAACAAATTATGGACAGAGATTTTTCTTATGGGGAAAAACTTTGGACTTTTCACCCTTAAGGTTTTGTAATTTTTTCACATCGTCTCCATGATGACTCAGCGGGGCCTCCCTAAACAACGGCAAACCTTAGACTAAATGAACACCCACAAGTCATAACAGTCTGCAAGTATCGCGCTTATCGGGTGACCCACAGCTCAGACTGGAGGGCCTCTTAGCGTGGCTTTACGGTCTAATCCCAGGGGTGTTCCTCAGGTCTCTCCGCACATCACGGTTTCAGTGACTCTTCATGGAAACAAGACTGATGTAACACACAACCTTTCACTAATCCCGTCTAACCCTCGGCTTGAAAGAAACCTATAAAAGGTGGGGAAATAGCAGGTGGATCTATGTGTGTGAAGCTGTGTCTTCTAATGACAGAAATCCTTGTGTTTTCCTTTCACTGGGCCCCATGTTGCTTCATATCTTCTACCAATAAAGAGGTCTGGGAGTCAAAAAGCTTTGCCATTGAGAAATGTTGACCTTCATCCAGTGAACTGTTTACCGAAGTCAAAGTTGCTCAGTTTCTGTGGATAATCGCTTTTGTTGGTCAGGTCAGAGACTGGAGGAGTTTCACTGGCTAAAGAATAGCATGGAAATGCCATTTCCTCTAGTTTCCTTCTTTCTTTCGTAGGTAACCAAGCTTTTCTATTCTTATGTGGCCTTATATAACTATACATGTAGTGTAGAGTCCTACAAGGATTACGAAGGGTGTAAATGAGGAAGAAGGCAGCACAATAGTTAAATGGGTAAATAATGAAGTAGGTGAACATTGTGAGTCTCTTTGGAGAGTATGGATCATTGTGGTGGGAGTTTTGGGGGAAGGGAGGCCCTAGGTGCCGTGCGTCGTGATGTCAGTGCAAGGACCCTGTATCAAGTGTCCTGTCAACATTGTCCAGACAAAGGACAGTGCTCGAGGGTATGGGGACGAGGGGGGATTTTGCAGACACTTCTCATCACCAATGCTTTAGGTCGGTCTCTAATGACACCCTGTGACCATGTTTTACCCTCCACGGCAAGAGCTGTCTCTCTAGTCCCTCAGGGATTCCAGGACTCGACCGTTGCACATGAACGGTTCTCTCTGGGCACGATCACAGATCGAGCCACACAGTCCGACAGCACGTGGCCTGCTGCAAACAAACATCACGCTCTTTTTATGATCCTTCAAAACGTCCTTTAAACATGCTGTTAGTTGTCATGAGCAAAAACCACCCAAGACACGAGTTCACTTAGCGGGAAGTGCCCGTCTCTTTACCCATGAACACAAGCCCCTGACTTTACTTGGAGGGAGGCAGTCAGGGAAGAGCTGTTGGTTCCACTGAGCTCTTCCCTTTTGGGACCAGCAATCAACGAGATGGTAGACATTGTCAGCAAAGGGAGGAAGAAAGTCCATATTTTCATTTAAAATTCCTTGCAGGAGGTAGTCCTGTGCAAGATCTCATGATTTTTCTACACACACTTTGACTTTTACATTTTTAAAACATGCTTTTGTATATACAGTATGTACACGCATCCAAATAGCGTGGAGCTATAATGACTCTGGAACACTGGAAAGGAAGGGCCTGGTTTATGAAAGAACTGACAAGCGACAGATGTGATCCTGGGCTTACGACAAGCCTCAGGAAGTGAACACTTGGAACGGGTAGATTGATGGCTATTTTTACACCTTGCAGGGAGTGTCCTTCCTGGGCTGGACCGAAGGTTAGACAAACAGTGGGGTCGTGGACGGCACACGGGAACAGGCCTCTGAAATGGAAACAGAGCTCGACCGAAGCGCCGCTCCTCACCTTTTCCTGTTTGCAGTCCTTCCATTCTCTTGCCGGATGGAGCTCGAGTTAAGTTCTCTTGCATGTCAGGAGGTGTTATGTCGCGCAGCCCTCTTTACCTCCTGGAATGTGTCACTTTGTGTTGCGCTAACTCGCTGCCTGATTGAAGGGAGAGCCCCGTGGCTTTGCCACTAATTAAGACAGGAATTCGGAGGGACTGCCTTTTATTCAGGCCGATCAGGGTTCCGCAGGGCGCCAATCAGCACGCTGTAATCGTCGTCAGTAGTTCCCTTAGTCGAGATCACTCTTTAATGGGGACCGCAGGCTTGCGATGGGCCCTGTTAGCCGCATGCATCAAACGCCCAGAAACCTGGAGCTCATGTCAATAACATCCATTGCGGGTTGGTTATATAAGGGCCCAAATGAACTCTGACAGGTCTGTGATGGCCAGCTGGGGTTATACCAAGACCGTCACACTCATTAGCGCTCACCAGTAAGTGACAAACCATTCTTGCTGATGTGTCACTCGATAAGACTCCCTGTGTGACCTCTGAACCCCAGAAACTGTGTGTTACTGTACAGCAGCTTCAAATACATGGGCATTCCATGTTTTCACAACCCCCCTGCTGTGTTTCACATTATATCTTTGTGTGAATTGGTGCAATTGGTGGATAAGGGGCAACGGTAGTGTGGTGGTTAACATCTGTTCCATGCATGTTGCTCTATTACACACTACGGCTGCGTTACCCTTGACCAGGGTCCTTACCCTGACCTGATGCAGTAAAGTACTCAGTTGTACAAATGGGTCAAAAACTGATATTGGAAAGTCGGAATGGGTCGGAGGTGATCCACAGGTTTGCTGGAGAAGGGGCAGGGCTGTGTGTTGCTGGGGTTTTGTTGATAACATAACAATTGATATGTCTGTTCAGCGTTCCGTTTCGGTGGATCACATGTTTGTGTCTGCACTGCTTTTGTTAACATGAAATATTATATTACCGCGGTTACACTGTTATTTTACAGCAGGGTTACATGTGTTACCCACTTAAATTTATTGCCTGCAATGCCAAGGGTATGGGTCATACAGTTAAGGGAAAGCTTGTTTCAACATTATTTTAAACATCTGATAAAAACTCAAAAGAGGCTGGTAAAGTTTACTTTTCACCTTTCAGTGGTAGCAAAGGTACCATGTGTGTTACCGTTTGGGTCTCAGCCACTGCTCGGGTGTCTAGCAGCGACTGTGTTTTATTTAGACAACTTAATTTGGGATTTGTGATTCCTTTCAAGTTACTTTTTTATTTAAAATGATTGGCAAGTGAAGAAGTGAGTGTTCTGGTGGTGCTGAAAAGAAAAAACGGAAGACGATACATTTAGAATTGACGGTGAAAATAACAGTGCAGCATGAAAACACAAAAGCCTCTTGTATTTGTATAATTATTATTCTATATTAGTATTATTATCACATGAATCATGTGTGAAATTAAATTTGTTAAAATATAACAAAGCCCTTATGTGCAATGCAGCATTCACATATGTTTGCTCGTACTGTATATCGTTATGTTTTATTTAATATATGATGTTGACTTATGACGGTTAGAATAAAACCCCTCATAATCTGAGGACCACCTGTAGTAGGAATATCCCCTTTTCTCTTGATTATGAATAACAGAACTCATAAGGCTGGTTCGTCTTGCTGTCAGGCTCTTGCTGTACAAATGGATGAAATACTATAAATGGCTTGGAATAAGTGTCAGCTGTGCAACAAAATTAGTGATAGATGGCAGAGAATGGATTTCAGGTCGAGTTCCCCCACTTGTTGTAGAGCCTTGGCCCTCAGTTAGGACACAGTTTCTCTTATACAGATGCCTGGGTGTGCCGTGGCCCTATTCACGGTGCAGCTTCGGCCTAATTGCATCCAAGGCTTTTCAAGGCTCCTGCGGGTCCTTTATATCACTGCTTGAAACACACCAAGAGATTACTGATGCTTCGTTTCATTTTGAACCAATTAGTCGTGGAAAACTATAGGCGGGTTGTCAGATAAACATTTGCTATTTAATTGCACAAAGTCTAGACTGATTGGAAACAAACGCACAGCCGGGTGGGCAGATGGTGGCCTGCGAACCGCATTGTGAACGCAGCTCTCCAAGGCTACATTCTTCAAACTTTTGTCGAACCTCCTTTTCATCCGATCACTCGAGATGGCATTTTTCCACATTTCCCGCCCCCCTGAAAAAAATCCATCTTTCATTGGCATCATTGCTCAGTGAGGAACTAATTAAATAGGACAATTTGCTTGATCTCGATAATTAAGAACTTCACAACCTCTTACTCTGTTACAGGAACACTTGGTATCTAAAGCATAGAAGTGTTTGGGGGAAAAAAATGTTGTATGGCTTCTAATTACAACCAGTGCGCACAACTGCCTTAACTGAAAAATCGGGAGAATAATGCAGTCTTATTCTGAAATTAACAAGTCATTACTTGGGTCTGAAGAAGAGAAAGTAATGGCATCAAAGTGAATAGGAAGAGGAGGAGAGACTGCATGGAGATCATCCGTGTAACTTCGCTTCAGGGATCTGTTGAGTAAACGGCCGTCCCTGGTAACACACAACATTAATTAACATTACTGTACTGTCACAGGGACACAGTGAGAAGCTTACCTGTTTTCTGAGTTCACTCTGGTATTGTTCCTGTTATTATTATTATTATTTTTATTATTATCATCATCAAGCATTTTCCTCTAAAATAAATTACGTAAATAAGTGGTTTGTACATAAAGCTACTTACACTCATTTACGCATGTATGCAGCAAAGCCATTTTTACTGTATCAGTTCTGGGTGAGTATTTTGCTCAGCAGATGCACTGATTTAATCCCCCGTCTACATATATATATATATGTATATATATATATATGACAAGATTGTATGTTACATATTTAGCTGATGCTTCAAAAATATACCCATTTATACAGCTGGGTAGTTTTCACTGTATTAATTCCAGGCAGGTACCCTGTTCAATGCAATTATAGCAGGAGGTGGAGTTCGAACCTGCAGCCTCTGAGTCCAAAGGTAGCAGTGCTAACTGCAAGAGTTAAAGCCTCTTTTTCGTAATCTCGCATCAAATTAGCCTAATCCACCCAGTGACCCCGAGTGACCTGGCCCTCATTCAGACAATTTCCACCTCTTGACACTAATACTGCAACGGTGAGGAATGACAGGTATGTACCTGTTCGGGAACGATCCGCTCGAAGGTATTTGGTGTGCATGCAAGGACGTGCGACATGTTCTGATTGAGAGCACAGCTTCCTGAAAACCGGAAAGGAGAGCGTGATCCAAGATATACTAACTGTCCTTGAAACGCACAAACAGAACTGCTTTTGGATGCAACCAGACCAAACACACCGTCGGGCGTTTATGTTGCCTGAGGAATTTGAAAAGCTTTATTCAGCAGGCCTTTCAGTTTTAAGTGAGCTTTCAGAGACACATGATGACATTATCTTCTGGCAGGTGGCAAAATACATTGAAAAGGGCTGTTAGCTTTTCTTATGATAAAGATCGACAGTGATGTTTAAGTAATTTGTGCATGAGGCCAGCTTCACGAATTTAAGCAATACTGGCTGCAGTACAAGATCTCAGAATTTGGCGAATGCAGTTTTTTATAGACTCGCTATTCAGTGCACTTGACAACCCAGAATGCACTTTGTTTGTGTGCGGAGGAGACAATAGACAAGCCTGTCACTGCTGCCGGATTTTTTTTTTTCAGTGCAGAAATGACACGTGGGGGGGGGCTCTCTGAAGCTTTTCTTCATGCTCACGGCTCCTCGAGACATTAGCACGCAGACGGCCTTAGGCTCGGGTTCAAGGGTGCCCGCTGGTCTAGAACATGCCTAAAGCTACATTAACACACAACTCAGTGACGCTTCATTCCACTTCCCAAAGTTATGTTTTATTAACCATATTCTGCACATCAGAAGGATATTATATTTGCGGAGACTCAAAGTACTAACCCACATTCCATACTGTACATGCACACTGGCCCAAAAGAACACACTCTATGAATGTCTTTGATTTTCAGGAGAACGTTTTCTAAGAACCGCTGTAATTTTCCAAAATTAGAGATCAATTGTGTTATGAAACCAGTTATGTACTGAGAAGAAGGAACAATGTCATAAATCTGAAAGCTAATTAAACATAATATGATGTTGCATTCAAGTACAATTTGGCAAGGAATAGATCTGAGAATCTTTTATTTTTTTTTTACTTGTTTAGTCTGTTCTCCGTTAGTGCGACCGGATGCACTTCTTTGTAGTCTGTAAATGTTAATGTTCTCGTAGAAATTTAGTCTAAATTTCAGTTAGAATTGTTTAAATCTCTTTAAAAAACATTGTGGATCATTGCTTTGTGGGACATGTCAACACCTACAGCTGGTGATCGTGCCTTTGTAATGCATGCACCTAGCTACCGAAAACAAACTTCTGGTTGCCATGACTCCCAGTTGGCTGTTTAATTGTCCAGTTCGCTGACTGATGTGTAAAGAGAGTGACCAGAGGCTCCAGGTTCAGTTTGAGTCCTTGCCTCCTGCTTTGCTTTTTCCCGCCGCACCTTCCAGTACTGTGATCTTTCAAAGAAACCCCGTCTTTGAGCTCAGCACGCACCAGAGTTCAAGTGTCCTCCTACATGAAGAATCAGAGAAGGGTCACAAGCAAAAGGTCATCTGCAAAAGAAAACAATAATTCACAATAAAGGAGTGACTGATGGAGATGCAGTAGATTGCTTCACCTGATTCCGAACACCCCACAGGAAGTTTACTGTTTGGGTGAGATGTGTAAGGCCAGGGTGGTTTCGCAAACGGGCTGTCAAAACAGTCGGCGGGGGGTGCGGCGGCAGCCCAGCCAAACGGCTCTGCGGTGCCTTGCGCTGCCCTTCCGTGTGTGGGTACGGAGGAAACATGCCTTCAAGTGGTGCGTGGCGGCTGGATGGAGCGCCGATATTGGCAGGTGATAAACAATGACTGGAACGTTCTCAACTGTTGGCTTTCTTTCTCGTCGAAAAACAGCGGGAACGCAGTCGCTCGGGCAAGCGCGGACTTGCAAGCTGCAGGTTGAGAACAACAACGGGGTGTTTTTTTTGGCCAGAGGCTCCCTTGAGATGAAATGATAGGCACAGCAAAACTGATAACACATGGCCTTCTAAGAATATAAATAAATTGCCTACACACTGCCTTGAAAGACCCTCTCCTGTTCGAGAAGTTTCACTTTGAGAAACGCTTCTTATTTTATTCCTTACCACTTTATCTTTCCCTTGCCGGAGCAACATACACTGTCTGGTTTTTATACTAAACTGGTTATAACAATAAACCCACCCACACACACACACACACACACAATTTGAAACCGCTTGTCCCGTACAGGGTCGCGGGGAGCCAGAGCACAACCCGGTAACACAGGGCGTAGGGCTGGAAGGGGAGGGAACACACCCAGGACGGGACGCCAGTCCGTCGCAAGGTACCCCAAGCGGGACTTGAACCCCAGACCCACCAGAAAGCAGGACCTGGTCCAACCCACTGCGCCACCGCACCCCCCTTAACAATAAACCCATTTAATGTATTTATTGCGCCAGTTCAGGGTAAGTACTTTGATGAAAGGTACTACCACAGGGGCGGGGATTCAAACCCGAGTCCTTGGGCTGCTCTGACCGCTACGTCACCTGTTGACTAATAGATTTTGCCTTGATTTTCTCAGTCTCCTGCCTGTCGTGTTTGCTTGAAGTGGAAAAAAGGGACCTTTGAGCGTTCAGATTAGTCGTGCTGAACTGCTCATTAGAGTGCAATTATCCGGAAATTTCTGCATGTTTTCCCACCTACGTCCAGCACTTTCACACTGGAAGTACAGAATATCTTTCGTCTTTGTTTCTGCACACGCTAATACTGAAGACACTGACCTCTGACCTCTGTGCTCTGCCCTTAGACCTCTAACATTCCCACAGCCTGGTGCTAATGACTTGCGTAGCCCCAAAAGAAAATAAAGTCACTTAAAATATTTTAAACAGGCAAAAACACTTCTGCGCCCTCAATCCTGCTACAGAAAGTTTGCACAGTGTTTATATTTTAGCACAGTGGGTCTCATGCTTCACTAAACTATTGACTAAATCACGAGTTTTCATTAAACAGTGGTTTTCTTATAATTATTTCCTTTGCAGAGACTTTTGTCCAAAACCACTTTCAGACTAGAAGTATACAAGTGCTACAGGAACAGAGGCAATTGAAAAAGACCTGGTAAGTACCAACCCACACACACACACACACACACACACACACACACACACACACACACACACACACACACACACACACACACACACACACACAGGTGTTGCTGTCAGTACTGGGATTTCATATCTATACCCACTTTAATGTAGTAAACCTTTTTCGACCTCGACTGCTTCAGAAATGAAAAATGCATTTGAGAAAATCCATCCATTCATTTTCTTTCCCGCTTGTCCTAGTAGGGTCGCGGTGGCAGTAGGGAAAGCAGAGAGGCCCAGCCATCCCTGTCCCCCACAACTTCCTCCAGCTCAGCCTGGTGATTCCCAGCCGCTCCCAGGCCAACTGTGAGATATAATCCCTCCAGCGGGTCCTGGGCCGACGTCGGGGCTTCGTCCCAGTTGGCCGTGCCTAGTATACCTCCAAAGGGAGGCGCCCGGGGGGCATCCTTATCAGACGCTCGAACCACCTCAACTGGCTCCTCTCAATGCGGAGGAGTAGCGGCTCTACTCTGAGCTCCTCCCGGATGTCCGAACTCCTCACCGTCACGGAGAGTGAGTCCCAACACCCTGCGGAGAAAACTCATTTCAGCTGCTTGTATCTGCGATCTTATTCTTTCGGTCATCACCCAAAGTTCATGACCATAGGTGAGGGTGGGGACATAGATTGACCAGTAAATGGAGAGCTTTGCCTTATGGCTCAGCCCCCCCTTCGCCACTACAGCCCGGTACGGCGACCGCATTACTGCTGCCGCTGTTCCCAGTCTGCGGCCGATCTCACGCTCCCTTCTTCCCTCACTCGTGAGCATTTGAGAAAAGCGTCAGCTAAATAAATATAGTAGGTATGGTAATGGAAATGTCCATTTATCAGGAACTTGAGTCCAGACAGTGCATGATACCATAATGGAGAACGAAATGGTGCTGTGTTCTCAACCCGCTGCTGTAATGCAAGCTGACAGGTAGGAAAGGAAAGGAAGAACATTGACAAATTTTTTTTTTATGACAAGACCAATTGGAAACTTTTAGATTATTTTATTTTTTGATTTTATACTCATAAACTCAGATATTTTATACTGATGAACTCAGATATTTCTGATGCTTTGGCATCCAGGGCTTGGTGTGTTTCTGTGTGCGGAGCAGTTCTCATGTCTGCTCTCACTGTGCCCGTCCGATGTGCTGGTCTGTTCTCGCCAATGTTCACCTTCCTCACCTTTGTGGTCGGATTCTTTTCTGTCTTTTTGCTTGTTTGCCCGAGCTAAGCCTGTTGATTTCACAGTGGGTGCGGAGGGTGACCCATGCGGGGTAGTTCCCACACCGTCCCTCACCTCGCCTCTACAGCAGGGTAACAAAGGTGGGAACCCCTCCCACCAGGATGGGGTCAGCTGATGGACACGTGTGAAATAGCCCTGGTGACAGTCCAGGGTGACAGGTCCTTTGTCTGCCTGATTCACTGCACTCTTCAGTATGTGCTGTATTTGGTGGTTAACGCACGCATCTCGAGTTTCTGTAGGAGTCACATGGCTTTCTCACGGAAAGCTTCATGCCATAAATGGAGCAGTTGAAGGCTATTTGTGCAGGGTTTTCTCCTGCTGCAGCCCAAACTGAGGAATTCTGTTCCTAAGGCTGTCGGAGACTTTCCTTCTCTAAGCATCTGGGAGGACAAAATGCTCTAGAGACACTTATTTATGTGGTGGCTGAGAATCAAGGTTGACATTGATGGTATATAACAGCAACAAGAGCAACAACAGGAGGCACCTTTAAATCCAGGCTTAAGACCTACATGTTTACAACCACCTGCACATAACTTATCTTTCAGCTAACTTTTCCTCTCTTTCTCATAATTTGTCCTACTGTTTTCTTTTGATAATATTTTCCCGTCTGCTGTGCAATATAAGAAAATATTATTAAAAGAAAATTTACTTACGTTGTTTTTTTTTATTGTTTTATATGTCTGTCTTTTTATTTCTAAAGCACTTTTCAGCTGCTGCTTTTAAAGGTGGCTTAGAAAATACAATACATTTTACTAGATAAAATGGTACTTCAGTAGTTGTAGTATTTTGCATGTTCAGGCATGAGATGAAATAAACAGTAAAAAAAAAAAGAACTCGGGTATAATAATGTAACAACAAAATGTATTTTAAAGTTAAATGTCGTTACTAAGGTATGGATTATAAACTGAAAGAAATATCACAAACTGTGACCCCCCCCCCAGGACAAAGGAAACTTCAATGTCATAAATATTGTCCATGCTGAATTTTACACAGCTTACCACAAGAATGGGGGCCATGACTGGACACACACACTGTCTGAACTGCTTGTCCCAACTGGGGTCACAGGGAGCCAGAGCCTAACCCGGCAACACAGGGCGTAGGGGACACACCCAGGACGAGACACCGGTCTGTCATAAGGCACCCCAAGCAGGACTTGAACCTCAGACCTGCCAGAGAGCAGGACTCGGTCAAACCCACTGCACCACCGCATCCCCGGTTTGCTGTAAAATGTTTTAAATAACTTTAGGCCTAGGAGTTTAGCTTTCTGACTGTTGACATTGGTGATTAACAAACATTTGTGATTATTGTGATATCGGTTATTGTTCTGATATCTATCTGTACTTCATGGAATGTACTGTATCTAGTGTTTTTTTTGCTGTTTCACTCTGTAAGTGTATTGAAAGCAAAGAGGGGAGCTAAGAAGTAACAAATGTGGGCCAGTTCAATATTGAACAAGTGTGAGAGTCTGTGGGAGAGACGCCCTGTGGGAGACATACCGACGTCTCGCTATCATCTTCCCATTTGTACACTTTCCTTCCCGTCAACTCGCATTACGGCAGCGGGTTGAGAACACAGCACCGTTTCGTTCTCCGTTATGGTATCACGCGCTGTCTGGACTCAAGTTCCTCCTGATAAATGGACATTTCCCATTTCCATTCGCTGTGTCTCTGCAATCTCATCTCTGGACAATGTCATGTAGTTTGCTCCTTCACCCTCCTAAAAGAAGTTACATGTTTCTTGAAGAGAAGCTACGATGAGTTCACGGGGGTGCTGCAGATGAGAGACAGCCGGCTGGACTCACTCAGGGATGCTATTGGTCCATATTAATAATACTGAAAACAATTCAACTCAGATATACCTACAGTCTTCCGGCAGTTTCTCTTTGGCACACTGTCATGTATTACTTACTTACGCAGCTGACACTTTCAACCAAAGCTTTGACCTATTTGTACAGCTAAGTGTTGCTGCTAGAGCAGAGCAGTGTACAGCAGTCATGGCTAACACCGCATTTGAACCAACAGCCTTCACATTTAGTGAGTATTTCTTTCATTACTACACCACCTGCTGGCACTTGTTTGCACAGGGGCAAGGTCTGAAATTTTCCTCTAGGCAGACGAGGTGTTATATTTGAAAAATTAAACACTTTTTACATTTACCGGCTAAATCCTATAAAGGTACCTTTTGCACTCTCAAGGTGAGCATCAAAACAGAGGCAGAACATGGTAACAGCACCTCAAACAACGGGGTCACGGCAGTTTGGTTTTCAGGCACGTGATAAATACCCGCAGCCTTGTTACAGTAAACACACATGGCAATTCATAGAAGCCCAATGGCACGGACCCCCACGCCGTTCCCAGGAAGAGTGCCGTCATTCCGCCGACACTACATTCAATAGTTTCCCTACAGTTTGCCGTTCTTGGTGTGTAAACAAAACTCAAATGTTCTCACATCATGCTGATGCACGAACATCACAAGCCAGGAAACCAGTGTGAAAAATAGCTCCGCACAATGAAATCTCAGAACCGACTGCCAAAACCCTCCCGGCTTGCTCAAGTCATTTTGTCATGTTATCCGTTTACAGAAAAGAATGGGGACCCAGTGCTTGTGAAGGCGAGTTTGTGCATCTGGTTGTTATTCCTCAGTGAAATTATTGTCATAACGGGGAGCGAGAACCCATCATCTGGCACAATAGCGCAGTGCTGTGCTGTCGATCTGCCACAAAAGGCCTTCTGACTTCCATTCAGCTGGGATTCGTGCTTCCAGAAAACCCGGTAGATTTGTTATTACAAGATCCTCTTTGGATCGTTCTTCTTGGCTGGTTTTGTGCAGCACGTCATGATATCTGAAAGCACTGAGGTTTCAACTGACGCCATATCGAAATGGATGTGATAAGTGCAGTAAAGTAGCTATTAACCCTACATTCTTGACATCGGAATCCTGCTCCGCTACGCTGTCAGATACCATGCGTTTGATGGTTGACATTGTGGGAGGATAATACAAATGTGTTGATGTGAAAATGGGGCGATTGCACATTTTCTTGAAAGTAGAAATGACCAGCATGGTCTCATACGAGCTCGTATGCAGAGTTCTGGTGACTGACTCTGCTCTGATAAATTTGTGCGGGAAGAATTCAGTTCACTGAGTCAAGGTATATCCCTCAAGGATGTATGAAGAAGCATGTGGACTGGGGCATTCTGGCAAAATATTTCCTCCTAGAGCTTTGAAATGGAGAGAACAAAGGGAACAAGAGGGTATATTTAGGTATATTTATGTATGAGAGTGACAGTCTCCCACTAGCCACAGAGGAGTCACAGTATAGCCTCTCAGCCATCTTTGCTGTAGCTACCTGAACTCTGCTGAAGTGAATACCTTCAAAGGACCAGGAGTGTCAACTTTTCACCGCTCTTTGCTCCATTTGGAGGAGCCAATGAAGTACAGATGCTCCTCGACTTATGATTTTTCGAAGTTACGATGGTACGATAGAGGTATGCATTCGGTAGAATCCATACTTTGAATTTTGAATTTCGAGCCGTTCCCACGCTTGCGACATGCGATACGATACTCTCTCCTGGTGCTGGGCAATGGTAGGGAGCTGCAGCATCCACTCAACCACACTTGCAGTCTCTGTAGCGATCATGCCAGCAAGTGTAAACAGCGGATACTGTGTTGAAAGCTTTTTTTTTTATTTTATGTTTTTGCATCCTATCATGTTTACTAAATGCCCATGTGTGTCTCTGCTTAAATTTGTCCAGCTGTAGGCTATGATAGGTGTCATGAGCACGTTTAAGGTAGACTGGCCTAGGCTCTGATATTCGGTAGGTGTGGTACTGCATTCTTTTTCCGCTTGCGATGGGTTTATTGGAACGAAACCCCATCGTAAGTCACGGAGCATTTGTATAGTGAGGCCTGACCTTTGAGAAGCCTCACAGTGACCTGTTTACGCAGTGAGGAGAGCACACACAGTGACAAGGATATCTGAGTGCAGCTGCATGTGATTATCACACTTCAGCTATCTTGTCTACAGCTGCGGTGAAAAATGCAAGGTGTGCAAGGAAGAAGATAATGCCATGCTCTACATGGGTGGTGTGGGCAGATCCTTCACCTTTCTGAGATGCACCTTGTCTCTTGTCTGTTGATCGTTCATTGACTACAGAATTGGCTGAGATGTGTCTGAGGGTTTTGGCCCCATAGGATGCAGTGAACATCAATCTCGCTCTTGCCTTCACTCTATCATGGGCCATTTACTACATTCATGGGATCAAAGTCTTTTGTTTAACCCTCAAATACCTATGCAGCTTGCTTCTCAATTCATTTTCTACCCATGTTGTGGAAGAACCATGTCAAGGCAAATAAAATTCAAGGTAATTAAATACAGCAATGGGTTTATCAGAGCTTTAGTCAAGGGAGATAAATTAGGGTACCATTCAAAGGGCGATATTTGATTTGTGCATGGACTGTGAAGGAGGGCTTTCTCTCCAGGTAGAAGTGCCCTCAGACAATGGAAGGAGAGGTGGTGATAAATTCCCCCAGGGGCTCCACTCCTGTTAGTCCAAGGGCAGAGTGGCAGTAATCCTGTAGCAACTTGTGACTGCCATTCTTAGAGGCAGTAAGAGCAGTGCTCTTTGTTACATGTCACATACTACTTGATATGCTGCATTTCATCTCACAGGGCATGTCACCTACCTTTCAGCAATTGGAGCCTTAGCTGAAGACACACACACACACACACACACACACACACACACACACACACACACACACACACACACACACACACACACACACACACACACATTTTCCTTTTGTGAAAAAGGAAAATGAAAAATGAAAAAGAAAAATGGCCTTTCTTGTACCAACTGTTCTCTGAAACTTGTAAGATTTTAATTTTGGTGTTGATATTACAGTTACAATGATAATCTTTGTATGCACAGAGGGTTGAACTTACTGTTTGTGGTAGATGGTAAAACCAAACACACACATGTATACAGTATGAAAAAACACATGAACATCCCACTATAGAGAATAACACATGACTATTATCATATGGACAACATCATGAACTTATACACCAGCATCTACAACCTGCTTGCTGTTAACCATGACACCCTAGCATATACACCCAGTTACTGTTTAGAAACATCTAGTTGCCATGACTCCCCTATTGGAACCCCTGCTTGACAGTGAGAAGAGACTTCTCCTGGTGTGAGATGGTGAAGGACTAGAGGCTAAGACCATTCCCACCTCCTCGATACCTTATTCAACCTGAGGGTTCCAAAATAAAGACTACTGGGTGCAGAAGCCCTGAGTCGGTGTCAACTTGTCCCGTAAACCAGGCTTTTTGTCACGCTGGTATTGTAAACGATTACATTTTACTGATTACTTTTTGAGCAAATGGTTGGATAGACAGATGTGTGAATGCATTATAAGAATTCACAAATAATTTATATACACACACACACACATTTTCAGAACCGCTTGTCCCGTACGGGGTCACGGGAAACCGGAGCCTACCCGGCAACACAGGGCGTAAGGCCGGAGGGGGAAGGGGACACACCCAGGACGGGACGCCAGTCCGCCGCAAGGCACCCCAAGCGGGACTCGAACCCCAGACCCACCGGAGAGCAGGACTGTGGTTCAACCCACTGCGCCACCGCACCCCCACTATAATTTATATATAATTTAATAAATCATAAAGAAGTAATCAGGGAGGTGTGGTGGTGCAGCAGGTTTGACCAGGTCCTGCTCTGTGGTGGGTTTGGGGTTCAAGTCCTGCTTGGGTGCCTTGCGTTGGACTGGTGTCCTGTTTTGGGTGTGTCCCCTCCCCCTCCAGCTTTGCGCCCCGTGTTCCTGGGTCAGGCTCTGGTTCACCACCATCCCGCTTGGGATAAGTGGTTTTAGACAGTGTGTATAAAAAAGTAGTCTGTCTCACATAAAATTGTCGAACTGGGTCACCAGACCAAAAAATGTGATGATACGGTGAACTGGGATACCTGTTCTTACACCATGAAGAAATGATGTCTACATGCTGAAACTTACATGTTTATCTCTTATGAAAAATGCCCTGAGATTGCTGTTTATTCTCCAAGTCCAACACAAGTACAGACGTTGAAGTTGCAGCTCAGAAGTTGCTCCTTACTCTTCTTTCAGCCTGAGAACTCCTGAAGATCTCAAGTGGCAGCATGTGCACCACGTCTGATCCTGAGCTTCAGGGGAGTCGGAGGAGCAACTCGTCTCCCATTAAATATGTAGGTGCTGGATCCTGATATCCGGCCTCGGGAAGACTCTGGCACTCGGCTCCGTGTTGACTTTCTCCATGGCTCTGGGCAAACGCATTAAAGCATTATGGCGTTTGTTTTAGAGCTCCTTGAGGATCAGCGCTCTTAAAGAGGAGTTTTTATAGCACATTAACCACTGCGGGGATGCAATTTGCTGTGGGGATGCGCATTATTGGCGAGGGTGCCTTTGCAGTTTAACAGCTCTGGAGCCCATGTTCCGACTGGCTAATGCCAAATAAAAGAGCAGCTGGCATTCGGATTGAACGATGACAGGAATACATTGTTGAAGGGATGTTCTGCGATCTAATGATGACAGCTCAGACTTAGCAAAGTTCTGGAAGATTCAAGGAGTCAATGGATTTAGAAGACCTGTCATAACTTTCTTCAGACCTGTTAAACATGCTCAAGCCTTTGTCATGTCTTAGTTGGATCTCAATGCAGCTCAGCCGTTCACGGTCCTTGTGTCATTCAAACGGGCCTGTAAAATCTTTAGTCATTTGTCTTAAGGATAAGCGTGTAGAATAATGGGTAGCGTCAAAACACGTGACCTGAAGGCTTCACGGACTGAGTCCTGGATAGCACTGTAATGCAATGGTTTTCATCGCCGTCTCACCTGAATTGCTGCACAATAATCTTTAGCTATAAAAGTATGAGACCCTTTGGATAAATGGTGTCACTTTTGGATAAAAGAGCAGTAAAGACAAAAAAAGATCTGAGGCTTAGCTGCCTTCCCCATCGCATCCACTCCGGTCCCTTCCTTCAAGGTGTCCTCCATCTATTGTTGTCACAGAGTGTTTTGCAGCCTCTCATGGCTTCTGAAACACAGGGTTTGACTTTAACTGAACGGCCACATTTCTTTAAGCTATAAATTTCGAACAATTTCTTCTTGTTGAGCATTGTTTCCCTACAATAAGACCCGAGAAGGTCGGCCGGCCGTTACAGAAGCACCCCATGCTGACTGAAGATGATGACCAATGGCCAGGATGGACGAGATGTACCTTTCTGAACTGTGAAATCAAGCCACCATACAGCAACAATGCTGTTATTACCTGTAATCTGATTTAGAATTGTTATTTAGTCTAGAATGCCCAGGAGGGTTGGGCAGCCACTGGCACTTGGACCCCTAGAGGATTTTTCCTCCCTCGACTTTCAATTGGGAGTTTTTGTACCTTACCTCCGTGACCAGTAGACATACTTATAGCTCTATTAAAGCACTTATAATGTATTACGCTAGTCTGTAGTAAACAGTCATTTTTGTTTCTTTGCCCTTATGCTTGTGTTCAACTGTTCTGTGTCACCGCGTGAGAAGAGCGCTCTATAAAAAGAAATTGAACTGAATTGGCGTGAGGCTTCTTTGACACAGAATGGTGAGAAGCACAGACCTATTCTTAGGGCGAGGAGTTGTGGCGAGAGGCGACCGCGCTGACTGAACGTCCCTTCAGACTCATATCATGTTTGTTTAATACAGTGTGCATCTGGGTTTGCAAACTTTGTCTGTGGGTGACTGTCAGACTTTGACTTCCTGGGCACTTACGCTCTTCGGCAAGGCAAGGAGGCTGAGGTAAGTGCCACTGTTGTATTAAGTATTAATGAAGCGCTGAGAGTTTTGTTATATGTGGCTGTGTTTGTAAAACTGTGTCAGCAGGGTGCAGGGCTTCACTTTACTCTTAAAATTCTCAGCGCTTCCTATTGCCACTTGAATAAAATATTTATTTCTTGCATAGAGTCGAGTGGAGGTGATGGTGCAGCAGGGTTGGCCGAATCCCGGTCTCTGGTGGGTCTGGGGTTCGAGTCCCACTTGGGGTGCCTTGTGATGGACTGGCGTCCCGTCCTGGGTGTGCCCCCTCCAGCCTTGTGCCCTGTGTTGCCGGGTTAAGCTCCGGTTTGCCGCAACCCTACTTGGGACAAGCGGTTTCACCCTGTGGGTGGGTGTGTGTGTATAGTGGAATGAAAGGTGTGTGTTGGAGCCATTGCACTGCAATCAAGAAGACTTGGTTTTGAATCCCTGCTCCCGATGTTATTGGCTTGATCACAATACTTATTGAGTTGATAATGTAAAAATTACTGTGCTGTATTTATGGGCAAATCAATTTAAAACATTAGATTACAAACCTTACATTGCAACTCTCCTTCGACAAAGGGATTAGTTAAATGCCTACATGTCAATATGAAGCAAGGCTTTGCTTTGTTGTTTCAGTTTTTTTCATTGAAATGAATATTTTATGCATTTACAGGTTTTTATGGCACTAACCTGTGCGTAACATTCGGAACAAAAAAATGTCTGTTAAGTGAGGAATCGTTTGGGCTTGGACATTACAGCTCCCAAGAGTGGGAGGAATCTGCGTGTGTGTGTGTGTGTGTGTGCGTGCGTGCGTGCGTGCGTGCGTGCGTGCGTGTGTGTGTGTGTGAGAGAGAGATACAGAAGGGTACTGCTCGCAGTCTTTGCAAGTGTCAATTAAATCTGATAATTATATTTGATTGACTCTGTACATCATTTAAACTTGCACAGCATGTTGAGCTGCTGCATGTCAACCTGTCAGGATAACATGCAGAGATTTAAAAAAATCATAATATTTCTTTTTTTTTTTTAGCTCACTGTGTCTCAGGCTTAAATTAGGCCTAATCCCTAAATCTGGGGATCAGTTGGAATGGTGTGTCTGTAATAAGTTTTTTTGCACGCCTGGAATGGGGTGTGGCTGAAAGGCAGACCTGGCACATGGCCCGTGTCTGGATGCTCTATGGTAGCCACGGTTAACTCAGACACTTTGGGGGGGGCGGCTGAGCTGCTGTGACTCTGCCGACACGCGGCTGAAATTACACGCTCGCCTTTTGATGTGCGTGTCGTGCTGCGGAGCTGTCGGGGTGCTTGGCACACGTGCTCCCACAACACATTTGAGGTAAATTCACCTTGATAATTAACAATAATTGTCATTTTGATGGTTTCGTGGCACACTACAGTGGGCAACGCGGGTGGGAATGGTGGGTGTCGCCCTTATGAAAACTCATACACTTTGATGTAAATGACTACATCTGGACTGATGTCTTTACAAGTTCAAGGCCTTTCTTCTGTGTTGTAGCAGCCGCTGCATCGGAGTTATGAATCATAGAGGTGTATGCATCGGCGAGGACGGACAGTGTGGACGTATGAGTCAAATGTGAGGATGCAGCGAGTCTGGACATGAGCCCAAGATGAGGCTGAGCCCCAGTGACAGCTTGGGAGTTTACCTAAATATAGTCTCGAACAGTGATTATTGCACTGAATTGCTGAATTTAGACATGAAAATATACATTTTTTTCCATATTTCCAACAGCAGCACCAAACAAACTTTAAGTGATAACCTTCAGGCTGTTAGTCCTAGAAGGGGTCCTTCTGTTGTACCGTTGAGCAATTACTTAACATGTGCTAATTTTACTGGAAAATTAACACATGGTAAGTAATTAACAATTATAAGTAATTTTGGACTAAAAAAACACCAATTGAGCAGCGAAACAGTAATTAACAGCACTTTAACTGGTAAAAATGGCATCATTTTCTGTCCGGGGTAAATAAACGCAGTATGACTGTCCCTGGTTTAAATTAAGATTACAACCAAACTGACAATCGTGTAACCATTAGTGAAAAATTATATGCTGGTTGAGGTTTCTTTTTTCTTTTTTTTTTTTTCGACTTTCCAGTTATGGTTTTAAAGACCTCTCTGATTCATGGGCTTGATATTTTAAACTACTGAAGTACCCACATCAAACACGAACAGTGCAGACTGCCAGAAACCTGCCCCCGAGGCCCCGAAAGAGCACAGTACTGAAAGCGAATGTTACTGCGATATTGTGCTCATTCTGCAAATACAATAATAATAATAATAATAATAATAATAATAATAATAATAATAATAATAATCCATGCCCTGTGTTGCTGGGTTAGGCTCCGGCTCATCGCGACCCCGCTCAGGACAAGCATTTTCGGACAATGTGTAAGTTTGTGTGATAATAATAATAATAATAATAATAATAATAATAATAATAATAAATTAACCAAACATTTACCCAGGATCATTGAGGCTCATATTACATGCAGGACACTGCCCATCCAGCACAGGGATGCACACATCTCCTCGTTTGTGTCCCATGCAGGAGGACGCACAACCAAAGCTCCTGCGGGTGCCTGTTGGAGGCAGTGCGGGTATGGCTGCCCGTCACGTGTTCCAGCAGCCTTTTCATATTTCCATTGCAGCAATATGCCGACCACATTAATATAACAGCCTGAAAGGGACCTGAAGAAAGATCAAATCAGCAGAACAGCGAAGGGTTATTTGGCCTTTGATAAAAATGCTTTCTGCATGTCTGTGCTGTGCCGTAATGCGTCTCGTTCCCTTTCATCCTGCCAACTTCTTCAGAATAACTAGCTTGATGGATAAACTGGAGGGACACCCTATCTGAGATTACTGTGTCGCCCTAAAATCGAGCAGCATCAGCATAAACTACAATGGCTTATTGAAAAAGAAATTTAAATGAGAAGAATATTGCAGATAAGATCCATATATATATAAACACGGCACTGCCAACGTTGCCTGAATCTCATCTGCAAATTTTAACTAATGGGATTTAAATGAAATCTTTAATTAATATAAATGAGATTTTATATTACGCATGAAAAAGTTTTGTTGTTCTACGTACTCGAAATACAGTATTGTTTTCGGAAGCTCAGAGACAGACTGGAACAGGCCTTCCATAAGCCGTACGAGAGCTGTCGCGGTGCTCCTCGCCACCAGCTGCGTCGTGTTCCCGCAAACCTCTTCAGCACATAAAATATGCAGCAAGCTGATAACAAACATTTCTATTTTACCGAGGTAATTTCCTGCCCCTGTGAACTTTGCCTTTGCTCTGAAACTATTAGATTTACCAGGGTATAGATATATTTTCAGCTCATTCATCGCTTTCCGAAGGCCATTTTCTTTATTCCACAACCTGCTTTGACCTCTACATGCCTGTAGACGTAAAGGCGGTGGAAGCTCTTTTATGACAAACTCAAAGTATTTGTATATTCATGCATAGCAATGAATAAAGTCATTGTGGTGACCAGCAAGCTGTTCTCGACTCCACGGCTGGTGTGCCTGCATCCATCCGCATCAATAGCCAATCCGCGTCCAGGATCAAGTAGAAGTGCTCTTCTTGATGGAGAGTACGTTGTCCACTGCTGTGCTGGTACAGTGTGTCCGTTACAAGGGTCAATAAATGCTACAGATTTCGTTAACGTTATAATGGTGCCAACAGCATTGTGTGTGTGCGGATCACAATGGAAAAGCACACTGCGCTCCCTTGCCAAGGATGCATTGCTTTGTAGCACTTACTTAAACTCTACAGTCTGGCATGCTGGTACCATGCTGGTACCATGGCATCTCAGAGTAGAAACTCCGGGTGACGGAGGTTAAATGGGACGTTTTCCCACTGCCCGATGAGAGCAGTGGATGCTGTTAGCAAAGCTGCTGAATCTGAGGTTTGCAGCAGGTTTGAGGTTTCCTTCCAGTGGGAGGGGAACGCACACAGGTAGAGAAGATTTCTTTTTGAGTTTGTTAGCTGCATGGCTGAATATGGAGCCATTGAAAACCATTCCTGTGTGTGGTGGAAAGTCTCATTCCAAATGGGTTGCCTTCATTAAGGATTAAGCAGAAGCTCCTGACCAAGCTGTAAGCCCCCTCATCCAAGCAGTGCTTTCCTGCCATTACTGATTTGCAAGGCCTCTGCACTTCAGACTGAGTGCAATGCATCATCATACCTTTCAGCTGATATTAAACAGTCTTATTTAGTTATTTACATTGGGAGAGCAATGCACTGTGTGGGACAGACCGAAGACCTAGTGCAACAGGGAGTTTACATTCATTTGTCTCCAAAGCCACTTACAATGTTGAGGTGTTCACAATTATTTTTCCATTTATACAGCTAGGTAATTTTACTGGAGCAACTTAGGCTAAGTACCTCGCTAAAGGGTACTACAGCTGGAAGTGGGGTCTGAACTTGTGATCTTGGAGTCTAAAAGCAACAGGTCTAACTACTACACTACCCACTATGCCAGGTGTACACATTACAAGGTAAAGGAGGAACTTGGGGCAAAACCAGTTCGGGGGATGAGCTCAGCGATGTGGTGAGATGATAGGCAATGGTTGTTCCCACAATGATGGCAAAGAATTGCACCTCTTTTTAAGGTAGATACCAACAATTGCATCAAATGCATTGAAAACACTGTTAAAGACACAATTAGATATTTCTGGAAGGTTCTGTTACAACCATGTTTAGCTGCTCTGTTCTTTAGCAAACAACTGCATCAATAGTAACTTCGTTCCATAGAAATTTCATGTTGTGTCATGCTTAATGCTACAACATCAGTGGTCATTCTTTGAACTCAACCCCAAAGTCATGATTACAGGGCTTCAACCATCTCTCTACCTGGTATCATTTCCCATCCTGCAGTCATATGCACACATCAAGTTGGAAGTAGTGGGGGCAGCTAGTAATGTAGTGGTTAGAGCTACTGTCTTGGCACCCAAAGGTTACAGGTTTGAGCCTCACCTCCAGCTATAGTACCCCTGAGCAAGGTACTTACTGTAACTTGCTCCAGTAAAGTTACCCTGCTGTATAAACGGGTAAATAATTCTAAAGTCTACATTGTAAGTTCCTTTAGAGCAAAGCATCAGCTACATGAACAAATCTAAGTATTTCACTGCTTATTTTAGTAATATAAAGACTAATAACTCTCAGAGAAATGGCCTCATTTAAACCAAATCAAAACTGATGGATTTTCCTCTACGTCCGCTGCCAAGCCCTCTGCTCCAGTATGGGATTTAGGCTTAGCATATTAGCAAGACTTAATCTCTTGGGTAATTTAATCTTTCACATGCTGGAGACAGGCCAGGCACTGTATATGTTTTGTGAAGGACGAAGGTTCAATGGAGACTTTAGTGACCTGGATGGGGGTGCTCACAGGTGATGCTCAGCTCAGTACCCCAAGGGCACGATGCTGGGGGAGATGGTTGCTTTGGGTGAAACAAGGACAAAATCAGAATTTTAACATTGGCTTTTCAGCAGTTGCATTAAAATAAGTGTTTCCAGCAGATAACATGCTTTTTTGACCAAGCGGACAGGACTGGAAGAGACATTCCCTCCCCACATTTGTCAAATGGTGGCACATGGAGCCAGCCACATGGTGAGTAGTTATGGAGTGTTAGTCAGGTCCTACAGTGATGTTTTAACCTCACGATTCCTGAATGCTGGAGATCCTGGTGGTGATGTCCCTCTAATGTTCAGCTGTTGACGGCTGGAAGTTTAATATAATTGTGATTAGTAATTAGCCAGTAGTGTGAAGATCGAGTTCACAAAGACAGAGGTGGACTTCTGCAGGGATGCCATAGTGTTGCTCCCGGTGTGAAATGCATGCGCTGCCAATTACAACAAAGCTGATGGTTTACGGACGGGACTGAGATGTGTGCACACTCGTGCAAGGAGAACCAGGGCGGAAGACCTCAACACGCCCGCAGGAAAAAACCCACAGCGGGGCGTGCTCAAGCAGGCTGGGCCCCCACACCTGTGGACAATTTTACAGATGGTTGCCGGTGACATATGTGATGGATAGGTGCATGCAAGGCCAAATCAATAATTACCAGCGCTTTGGTTTACCTTTGGATTAAGTCCTAATTGCAACCTTGGGAACTAAGTCGAGTATGTTGTTGATCCCCCACACCCCACACGGTCTGTGAGGCATAGTGGGAATGGTTGCAAAGACCACACAGATAAATGGGGTTCGGGTTACTTTCAGACCGAAGCCCAAAACAGTCGAACATACCCCTTTATGTACACAAATGAAAGGGAAGCTATGGCAGGAAAGCTAATTCCACTTAATTCCCTAATACAGTACAGTTATCATACATCTTCTAAGATCTGGAGAAGAATGCAGGGTTCTGTTCTTCCTCCGCAAAAGTGGGGAGTTACAACATGCAAAGCATTACACCCACATTTTTCTGTCCTCCACATTTTTGCAAGGGATTTGTAACAATGGAAGATCGATGTGTTCAGTTACGCTTGCAAGATACAATCATGATGTGTGATTAATTTTTGGGTGGTTTTAAAATCTCATAAGCACCAGTAAATGATGAGTCAGAGGGTAAGTTAAGCCCCTTTGCACTGCAGCCCTGACAGTCACTGTTGGAGACTCTGCCCAACATCATACACTGGTGCTGCTAAACTGAGGTGTGCATTTAGTCAGCACGTGTGTGTACTACATTCGTGTACATTTACATTCACACACACACACATTGACTGAAACCGCCTGTCCCAAGTGGGGTCGCGGGGAACCGGAGCCTAACCCGGCAACACAGGGCAAAGGGCTGGAGGGGGAGGGGACACACCCAGGACGGGACGCCAGTCCATTGCAAGGCACCCCAAGCGGGACTTGAACCTCAGACACACCAGAGAGCAGGACCCGACCAAGCCTGCTGTGCCCCTCCACCCCCCTGTTACATTTATCTTTACATTTATTCATTTAGCAGATGCTTTTCTTCAAAGCGATGTACATCTCAGAGAAAATACAATGTGTGCATTACATTAACATGTACGATCGAGCTGCTTCTTTCACTGATTGCCATTTCATTGTCTGCCTGCCTTTAGCACTTTGAACACTTCCACTAACTGTCCAAGTTCTCGTAACAGCTTTCTTCCAGCATGTCAAATTTGCCGGAAAAGAGTACATGTTAATCATTCACGCTGAGATTGACTGACACGCGGCCAATTCACTGCACAGAGAAAAGTCTAAAAAGCACTTCGTGTAGTGAACGCAATTTATTTTGCAGGCTGAACTTTGAATTGCAATCATAACTTCCAAAATGAGTGACATTCAACACAGAAAAATAAACAACTCTTGGCAAGCTCATTAGAGTTTCCGAGGTTTTGTCAAAGGAATTGCATAAAAAAGCTGTTTACCGTTGACGTTTAAAGCAAAAGTTGTTTAGTCCTTAGTCTTCTCAAGGAGTTCAAAATGAAGCCGCAAAATATATCTTCTGCATTTGAGTAGCATGCAGCCGGTTTAAAATAAAATGGTTCTCTCCAAACTCAATACATATTCAAGCTTATTCATTTTCAGTGACCTGATTTGCATCCCAAATAAATAATGCAAAGCTAAGTTTTGAGGAGAACTTTACGTTCAGAGGAGATGTTTGGGAAAACGGGCTGCTTGTTCCTTCTTTTAGCGCATTCAAGTCGTGACTGTCTCTCACTTTCTTCTCCGAGAATATGTTTGTTTTGCATGTTTTTCATGTTTTTCCTTTTAACAAAACAAGGTGAACTCTAATTCAAATGGTGCAGAGCCCACAGTAGGAGCATCCTGAGAGAAATCTTCGAAAAGTCATTCAGAATCATTTTCTGTGAGATTGACCCTGCCTCCCTTGAGGGAAACTTATGGGGGGGATGGAGGGTATTATCCATCCATCCATCCATCTTCCTCCACTTATCCGGGACCGGGTCGCGGGGACAGTAGTCTAAGCAGAGCCCCCCAGACTACCCTCTCCTCGCAAACCTCCTCCAGCTCCTCTGGGGGAACCCCAAGGCGTTCCCAGGCCAGCCGGGAGACGTAGTCTCTCCAACGTGTCCTGGGTCTGCCCCGAGGCCTCCTCCCAGTGGGACATGCCCGGAACACCTCCCCAGGGAGGCGTCCAGGAGGCATCCGGAACAGATGCCCGAGCCACCTCAACTGGCTCCTCTCGATGCGGAGGAGCAACGGCTCTACTCCGAGCTCCTCCCGGGTGACTGAGCTCCTCACCCTATCTCTAAGGGTGTGCCCAGCCACCCTGCAGAGGAAACTCATTTCTGCCGCTTGTATCCGCGATCTCATTCTTTCGGTCATGATCCAGAGTTCATGACCATAGGTGAGGGTAGGAACGTAGATTTACCGGTAAATTGAGAGCTTCACCTTACGACTCAGCTCCTTTTTCACCACAACAGACCGGTACAACGACCGCATGACGCCGCACCGAACCGTCTGTCAACCTGCCGCTTCATTTTTCCCTCATTCGTGAACAAGACCCCAAGATACTTAAACTCCTCCACTTGAGGGAGGAGCTCCCCCTAACCCGGAGGGGGCAATCCACCTTTTTCCGACTGAGGACCATGGTCTCGGATTTGGAGGTGCTGATTCTCATCCCCGCCGCTTCGCACTCGGCTGCAAACCTCTCCAGTGCACGCTGTAAGTCTTGATTCGATGAAGCCAACAGGACCACATCGTCCGCAAAAAGCAGAGACGAGATTCTGCGGCCACCAAAACAGACACCCTCCGTTCCCTGGCTGCGCCTAGAAATTCTGTCCATGAAGATAATGAACAGAATCGGTGACAAAGGGCAGCCCTGGTGGAGTCCAACATGCACCGGGAACAGGTCTGACTTACTGCCAGCAATGCGAACCAAGCTCCTGCTCCGGTCATACAGGGAACGAACAGCCCGTAGCAACGAGCCCCGAACCCCATAATCCCGAAGTACCCCCCACAGGATGCCACGAGGGACACGGTCGAATGCCTTCTCCAGGTCCACAAAACACAGATGGACTGGTTGGGCAAACTCCCATGAACCCTCCAACACCCTAGTGAGGGTATAGAGCTGGTCCAGTGTTCCACGGCCAGGGTGAAAACCGTATTGCTCCTTCTGGATCCGAGGTTCGACTATCGGTCGGATTCTCCTCTCCAGTACCCCGGCATAGACTTTCCCAGGGAGGCTAAGGAGTGTGATCCCCCTATAGTTGGAACACAATCTCCGGTCCCCCTTCTTAAAAAGAGGGACCACCAGCCCGGTCTGCCAGTCCAGAGGCACCGTCCCCGAACTCCACGCGATGCTGCAGAGGCGTGTCAGCCAAGATAGCCCCACAACATCCAGAGACTTGAGAAACTCGGGGCGGATCTCATCCACCCCCGGAGCCTTGCCACCGAGGAGTTTTTTGACTACCTCAGCAACTTCAGCCAGGGTAATGGACAAGTCCCCCTCCGAGTCCCCGGCCTCAGCTTCCTCTACGGAAGGCGTGTCGGAGGGATTGAGGAGATCCTCAAAGTACTCCTTCCACCGCCCGAGGACATCCTCAGTTGAGGTCAGCAGCGCACCACTTCCACTGTAAACAGTGTTGGCAGAACACTGTTTCCCCCTTCTGAGTCGCTGGACGGTTTGCCAGAATCTCTTTGAGGCCGACCGAAAGTCTTCCTCCATGGCCTCACCGAACTCCTCCCAGGCCCGAGTTTTTGCCGTGGCGACTGCCAGAGCCGCGCTCCGACTGGCCCGCCGGTACCCGTCAGCTACTTCAGGAGTCCTATGAGCCAGCCAGGCCCGATAGAACTCCTTCTTCAGCTTGACGGCATCCCTTACCTCCGGTGTCCACCACCGTGTTCGGAGATTGCCGCCGCGACAGGCACCAGAGACTTTATGGCTGCAGCTCCGAACTGCTGCCCCGACAATGGAGGTGTGGAACATAGTCCATTCGTTCTCAATGTCCCCAGTCTCCCTCGGGACCTGGTTGAAGCTCTGTCGGAGGTGGGAGTTGAAGACCTCTCTGACAGGGGCCTCCGCGAAACGTTCCCAACAGACCCTCACTATGCGTTTGGGCCTGCCAGGTCTGTCCAGCTTTTTCCCCTGCCATCGAATCCAACTCACCACCAGGTGGTGATCAGTTGACAGCTCAGCCCCTCTCTTCACCCGAGTGTCCGAGACATATGGCTGAAGATCAGAAAAAACGACTACAAAGTCGATCATCGACCTCCGACCTAGGGTGTCCTGGTGCCAAGTGCACTGATGGACACCCTTATGCATGAACATGGTGTTCGTTATGGACAAACCGTGACTAGCACAGAAATCCAATAACAACTCACCGCTCGGGTTCAGATCAGGGAGGCCGTTTCTCCCAATCACGCCCCTCCAGGTGTCACTGTCGCTGCCCACGTGGGCGTTAAAGTCCCCCAGTAGAACGACAGAGTCCCCAGTGGGAGCGCTTTCCAGCACGCCCCCCAAGGACTCTAAAAAGGCCGGGTACTCTACACTGCCGCTAGGCGCATAGGCACAAACGACAGTGAGAGACCGTTCCCTGACCAGAAGGCGTAGGGAGACGACCCTCTCATTCACCGGGGTAGACTCCAACACATGGCGGCTGAACTGGGGGGCTATTAATAAGCCCAAACCCGCCCGCCGCCTCTCACCCTGGGCAACGCCAGAATAGTGGAGAGTCCACCCTTGGTCGAGAAGAGTGGTTCCAGAACACAAGCTGTGAGTGGAAGTGAGCCTGACTATATCTAGACGGTATCTCTCAACCTCCTGCACTAGCTCAGGCTCCTTCCCCGCCAGTGAGGTGACATTCCAAGTCCCAAAAGCCAGAGTTGGCGCCCGAGGTTTGGGTCGACCATGCACTCGGCCCCGACCACCGCCTAAATCACAACGCACCGGCCCCTTATGTCCTCTCCAGCAGGTGGTGAGCCCACCGAAGAGCGGCTCCATGTCTTGGCTTCGGGCTAAGCCAGGCCCCGTGGGCATAGACCTGGCCACCGGGCGCTCGCATGCGAGCCCCCCCCCCGCAGGCCTGGCTCCAGGGTGGGGCCCCGGTGACCCCAAACCAGGCGGGGTGAACGAGATCCTTGATTTAATAGTCATAAGGGGATTTTTGAACCGCGCTTTGTCTCGTCTGTCACCCAGGACCGGTTTGCCTTGGGATACCCTACCAGGGGCATGTAGCCCCAGGCAACATAGCTCCTGAGATCATTCAGGCACTCAAACCCCTCCACCTTGGTAAGGTGGCGGTTCGCGGAGGGGTGGAGGGTATTAGTAAATGCAAAATTTCCTTGTGTTATTGAAGGTAGAGTACCAGTGTAAAGTGTACATCCACTTGCTGGACACTAGTTTTTTCCCCAAGGCACCGAATCAGTTTTGATGAGGAAATGAGGCACCACGTCTTCCCAGCTTTTCTGCAGCTTTTCCTAGAGATGTAGGACACTTATAGGGCTCTTTGCTTTCTGTCCTCACTCCAGTTTGTCCCGTAACCCTAACCTGAACGGTTACCCTAACCCTAACCCTAACCCTAACCCTAATCCCTAACCCTGACCCGAACAGTTACCCTAACCCTAACCCTAACCCTAATCCTAAAACACAGGTGTACCCAAACTTTTGAGCAGAACTGTGGGTTTTTCATTTATGAATAATAGACCCATCAGCAAGCTCATTAAGGTTTCAGGAGCCTCCTTAAAACCAGCCCGTAACTATTGTTTACATTCCGGGTGAGTTGCGTTTCCAGCTACTTGCTCTGAAAGATGAAAGCGCACAGAGCTCGGGCTTAATGAATAATTGGTAGCCTCGGTCACTTCCGTTTTTCCCTGTTCCTTCCCTTCCCTGCAACTTTTCAGCTGCAAGCAGCAGAGCCTGAATCTCAGGCCTCCTCTCACCACCGTGAGCTGCAGTGCCCCGTGCCAGAGGGGCCTGGAGGCACAATGGAGCCGCTGACTCATCCATCAGCGACGGCCTCCTTTGTTTGCCAGCCCCTATTTATCAGCCAGGTGTCCTCTTCTGGATCACAGAGCCGATCGGTGGCCTTCCTGGAGCTGGGTTTCAGGGTTTCCACCTGCTTGGACCACATTGCTGCAAGGATGTGGTCGAATCCCCAGGAGCTTAAATCCTACTTGGCCTGCTAACCTGCAGCATTTTCCAGACCTATTTGTAAAGCTGGGCCTATTTTCCATCTCCCTTGCAACTTGCTTACTCATCTGAGAATGAGCAGTGAAAGGGATTTTCTACGAACCCACTCTACCGTGGGACACTCTACTGGGTACAGGGCAATTGGTCACAAAGCAAGGATTATGAACTGGAATATCACAGTGGCCAGAGACCTGACCTCAAGTGACAGAACATCTCTGGGATGAACTCCACTGTGGATTTAGGCCGGGGCAAGGATTGCTTTTTTCGGCAACGGAGGGTATAGGGGCTTAAAAGAAGGAATGGCGAACAAGAGCAGCATGTTTTCATGCAATAACTTAGTGGGAAATTTTTTTGCAAGAGGTTTCTTCCAATAAAGACACAAAATAAAATTTGTTAATCTGTTAAAATGCCCCATAGCATGGCATACACGCACAATGGTTGAAACCACTTGCCCTGAGCGGGGTCGTGGCGAGCCAGAGCCTAACCCGGCAACACAGGGCACAAGGCTGGAGGGGGAGGGGACACACCCAGGACGGGACACCAGTCCATCACAAGGCACCCCAAGTGAGGCTTGAGCCCCAGACTCGCCAGAGAGCAGGACCCGACCAAACCCGCTGCACCACCGTGTCCCCGCGTCCCTATGCATGGCATATATTGTATGTATGTAGTATTTATGTATGTACTTTTTCCATTACTTCACTATTTATAACTATTTATCCAGTGGAGGGTTATGATCATGTGAGGTGTATCCTGTAAGCACAGGGTCTAAAATGGATGCTGGCTCCATTACAGGGCAATCATGCACCCTTGTTCACTCGCTCATGCTCACACTAAGGGCAATTCTGAGATGCCAAATCACCTCAAGCACAGGTCTTTGCACATCTGTGAGTGGAAACCAGAGCACCTGCAGGAAACCCACATGAACATGGGGAGAACATGCAAACTCCACACAGACTAATCTCGATTTGAACCCGTGTACAAACACGTTGCTCAGAAGTGGTGAGGCACCAATTCCTCTATGTATACTAACAAAAAGCACTTCATGTTATTCTTAAGGTGGTTCTTCCGCTTGATCAGATGTTATCCAGGGCATGTTGATGCAAATGTCTGGCTCTGAGAACAAGTAATATGTGGGCGATGTTTATAAACATCTAAAGCTATCCTGCAGGAGGTTTGCACCTGCCAGCTCTTTATAAATAAACTTCATCATATGTTTTCAGCGAGCGAGCTCACATTTCAGTCGATTAAACCACTTCAGTCCCTTTCATGAGGTTTAGCGAGGCGTATTGCAGCTTTTGCGGTCCTTTGTCATGTTACGTAAATTGAGTCGCCACATTAATAAAAACTTCTTTTGCTGGCACACGCTCTTGAGAGCTGCGGCTATTATGGTTGCAGAAGAACTCGCCATTAATTATTGCACATTTACATCATACGGAGCACTTAAAGAGGGAGTACTATGTCTCCCTCAGGTAGAACGTTGAAACATTTATTATATTATTCAAGATGTTGGGATTCATCCGGACACCTACATCTGGTTTTGATTTTACAAGGTCTTCCTTTTAGTTACACCTTTGACAAAAAATGCTGAATAAGAACATGAAATATGTATTCTCTTTTACTGAACTGATGCCTTTTCAAAGCAATTTGCCATGGTAGGCTTGTATAGTAATTCACTTACAGTTATTTATACAGCTGGGCTTTTTTTTTCACTGGCGAATTATCATAAGGTGTGCTCAACTCAGAGACAGAATTAAATTAATGAGGTTGGGTGCTCAAATTCCACTAATATGTAGTAAATTAAAGAGAAAAGATGAGAGACCATATTTGAGCTTAATACTTAATCTGTAGGAAGCAGATGCATTTCAGCAAGTTACGTTCATCAGCATGAATGTATATTCAGTAAGGAGTGACATGTATACAATGCAAAGACCACATGACAGGTTCAGATGTTCTTGGATCAACAGCTGCGGCAAATAATAAGATGATGACCTGAGCATAAAGATAATGCGGGTAATAGGAGGATTATGAGTACGGTGATAACAATTGTCAAAATAACAGAAAAACAAGGTAGAGACAATGATTTAAAAAAGGCAATAATCAAAAAATAAAAAGTAGTCCAAAGATTTAACCTTAACTCTAACCATAATCATAAAACTTTAGAAATATTGATGATACTTACTGGAACAACTCAGAGTATCTACCTTTATCAAGGGTCAAACACTGGGAGTTCAGACCTTCCATTTGCAAGGTGACTGTTCCAAGTACTACGCTACCTGCTGTCAACATAAGCTGTAAACATGTTAATTAAACTCTCAGGGGAGGGATTTTATATGAGTCAGAGAGTTCTTTTCATTCAGAATCTGCTGTCACAGTTCTTCTGCTTACAGTTAAAAATGGAGCTCAAAAGTCTCCTCTTGGCAATCTTGGGGATAACGGTAACAGGTTATTAGTGCCGTGAAACAACAAGCTCTTGGTTAGCAAAGTCCCTGCAGAGCACGGGACGGTGTCTCCGCCTGGCCAAGCCACCTCCAGAGTAATGAACTCACTTGAGAGCCTGTGAGAAAGCGGTAATTTGAGACGGATTGGAGCGCAACAATGGCAGTGACCAGTTGCCTGCGAGTCTTAGGGGTACGTTCCCACACTAACACAAAGTCCGGACATCTACTGGGATTTGAAAGCACTGCTACAATAGTGGATTGTGTCCACCATGTGGAAATGGTAAACCCTGACCATCTGAACGCTAAGACTTGTGCAAAAAGTAAGCAAAGGAGACAAGATAGGGCTTCATAGAGACTAAGTTCGACATTCTGACTGCCTTCAAATATTACAGATTCAGAGATAGTGCTTGTCATATCTGAGCACTGGAATAAATGTTTCCAGGAAGGGCAAGGTCCACCGAACACCTTGTTCCTCTCCTATAGTTAATTGCCTTGGTGGATTTTCGATTCTACGTAGCTGAGGTCAGTGTTAGCACTGAGAGGGCCATGTCGTCTCAATGTATTAACTTGCTGGACCTTCCTTCAGGGCCCTTCCTCTCATTGTGCTTGTCAACTCTTCCCAGTACTACCTGGGCTTCAGCATTCATGAGGGTCAACTCCCAGAACCAAAGGAGTGGTCAGGTCTAATTCAAATACAGGTATATTCATTTGAATATGGAAAAAATTAGTTTCCATTATTATTCGTCACGGAGAGGGGCGCGGTGGCGCAGTGGGTTGGACCGCAGTCCTGCTCTCCGGTGGGTCTGGGGTTCGAGTCCCGCTTGGGGTGCCTTGCGACGGACTGGCGTCCCGTCCTGGGTGTGTCCCCTCCCTCTCTCCAGCCTTACGCCCTGTGTTGCCGGGTAGGCTCCGGTTCCCCGTGACCCCGTATGGGACAAGCGGTTCTGAAAATGTGTGTGTGTGTGTGTGTATTATTCGTCATCACTTATGGGTATCGCGATCACTGTTGCTGTCGAGTCTACTGCAACAGCCAATCATGCACTCGTCCTCTAATTTTCTCATATGGCTATTGTAATTTTATCAATGTTCTGATGACAGTGTGAAATAAGCCTCTGTAATTAAAAGGACTGAAAACGCAGTGAGAGGCCTGCGGGAACACCTTGAGGGGAATGATGGGAGGATCTGGTAGCCTCTGGTGATGGAGGAGATGGAGGATAGGTGCCAGCCTGGTTGTTGACCAGTAAGAGGTACTGACCAGGAGCCCAAGAGCAGTTTGCTGTGAATAAAAGCCATTGTTGAATCCCGCTCAGGATGGAATGTGGACTTTTCACTTTGGTGCCTTATGGGCATGTGTGGGTGTAAACGCCAAGGATTTTTCAATGGCTTGTCGTTTGTCAGTTGCTGTGCCCTAGATGTGAAATGTAAGACTCATAAGGACTGTGATTTGATGGTGAGCTTGCACTTGGACCACCAGTCCTTCAATGCATTCGACACAATGGCAGCGGCAGAACAACTTGAATGAGATGGTGACCTATGCTCCTTGAAGCAATTGCTCGTAAAGGTCAACTCTTTGCTCCATACTTCCATCCCACCTGTGTTTTCCGGATTAAAAATTTGATATACAGGCATACCCTGCTATGTCCCTAGTATCAGAGCTTTTGTTATAATGCCTCTTGAAAATTAATGCCATTTTTTGCTATCTGCCTAGATCCTTCCTGCTATAACACCTTTTTGTCGAAGCGGCAATGAAAAAAACGTGAAAATTACCCTGTAAGAACGCATTTTTATATTTTCTTACTCAAACTGACAATAAAGCTACAAAACATATTGTAGTGCTGGCAACTGGAGCAGTAGCTCTCCCGTAATGACGCTCCCATAATGCAGCCCTGCTGCCGTGGATGTAAATTGTTGTTGGGCAACCATTGTACAGCGTTATAGGGGAATGATGACTCCCACGTTGTTCTGCTGTGAGAGAGTTTTTGGCCGACCATACGTGCGCTCTATGAGTGCTGCTGTCGAATGATGTGGAGGCACGGTAAAGCTTGTGTTCCGACTCTTCTGTCTGCAGAGCTGTCTTTCTGTAATACTACTGACGGCACGGTCGGAGTGGGTTTTTCTAATATTTCTATGCAATTTAAATTTCATTTAGTGTACTCTTGTACTTTCTTCTTCCTATTATTATTATTATTATTTGAGTGAGTGTTTTACATAATTTTTAGAGACATTTGTCAAAGCTTTGTGGCTAAGGTTTTCAGAAAGGGCTGAGAACTGACTACAGGTGGTCCCCGACTTACGATTTTTTCGACTTCGCTTTGGCGAACTGGCGACAGACATTTAGTAGAAGCCGTATTTCGAATTTTTATTTTTGATTTTTTTTCCTGGGCAAGCGATATGGGGAGCGATACCTTTGCGATGCTAGGCAGGGGCAGTGATCCGCATCTCCCAGTCTGTCACACAGAGGTGTGTATTACGTATATTAAATGCATTTTCGACTTATGATGGGTATCGTAGAACGTAACCCCATTGTAAATCGGGGACCACCTGTATAAGTTTCTCACTATCGGCCCTTTTCGTTATCCACCCCATTTTCGGGAATGCATTAAGGGCGGAGAGCGGGTTCCCCTGCATGCTATTCAGGTGTGTGTAACGTGACGATAGTTGGTTATCGCAGGATGGTGAAAACGGAAGCCTGAAGACGTCAGTGAAGCAGCGAAGAGAGTGAGACTCCTTCATTGGCTTTGTGGCCTCATGCAGGGATACAAACGGTGCTCTATGAATGCTGCCACAACAGAATGGTTTATGAAAAAACGTGCACATGAGTTATAAAGCAGGACTATCAGTGCTCTTGCTGGAGATATAGGTATGACAAAGGGGCTACTGACAAAATGGTCTGCAGAGTTAAACTTATCTTTTATGATTCATTTACTTGTGTTCAGTTGTCTGACACTTTTATGACCACACACACTGAAGCTGCTTGTCCTGAGCAGGGGTGGTGGTGAGCTGGAGCCTAACTCAGGCAACGCATGGTACAGGGGTGGAGGGGACACACCCCAGACAGGACGCCAGTCTGGCACAAGGCCCCCCATGTGGGACTTGAACCCTAGATCCACCAGAGAGCAGGCACAGGACAAGCCCACTGCACCACCTCATCCCCACAACCCCTTTCTTTCATGACTAATTTACATTTACTCATGTAGCTCATACTTTTCTCCAAAGCAACTTCCCCTGTTAAGACACTTGTAATGATTTATCTCTTTATACAGCTATACATGTTTACTCTGTCAGTTGAGGCTGAGTACATTGCTGAATGGTACTACAGGAAGGGGTGGTATTCAAACACCAACTCCTTTGGATCTAAGGTGGGATCTTCGATCAAACTCTATAAACTGTTCCTTTTTGCCACATCAGATCATGTGACCATTCATGCTAATGAACTAGTAGTACATGTCATGCGTATGCACAGAATGTCCCATGCATGTGTCCCCTAAATGTGACCAAAAAGTTGTCAACTGTTGACGAACCCATCAGAAGCGAAAGCTTCTGGAAGTCTTGTAAACAGGGCTTTTATGTGCTCGGAATTACTCTCCTGCCTGAAGTTTTGGTGAGCTGCCTTGAGGAAGAGTGTGTTCTTCTTGGGTTAATGAAGCCAGAGCCCCTTCGCAAACAATTTTTAATAATGAGGTCTGTATAGGGCTTAGTTGGGTTAAGAGGTGAAATTCCATTTCATTCATTCGAGGACGTAAGCATTCCCACATGCTGGTTGGAAGCCACTTTTGGCCATCAAAGAACGCTTGACAATCCTACAAGACCCCCCCCCCCACCCCTTCCACCCCAACCTGTTATTAATGCAATCGGGCGAAGTGGTAAACCTCACATGAAGTGGCTGGTGTTGGCAGGGAGTATGGGAGCTGCATATTCCTTCCTGCTTTAAATTAGCTGCAGTCTCAGATGCCTGACCTGATTTCATATTTTACATGGTTGTTGTCTTCCCTCGGCTGCTTGTGCTGCGACCACGACAGGATGCGAAACGCACATTGGAGGCGATTAAATATTAACCTGCATTAACGCAACAAATTTGTATGCCTCTGTGACGTTGTCTTACCTCCCAGAGGACCTGAAGACAGCTTACGCAGCTGAAACTCAAGAAACTTTGAATAAGTTTGTCTACCTTGGTGTCCTTGTCAAAACTGGAAGAAATATAGGACATCAGCTATACCGCTTCCTGTTATAGCTTGTTTGTACATTACTTGCATTTCAGATATACATATATATAATGCATGTGTCCTCCAACTAGGAGTGATGTTGCTCAAGTAATTCTACACTTTTTCTTTGGCGATAAATCCTCTTTGGGGTTGTCAACGCCCCTCAAGTTAGGACTCACAAAACACGTATCGGTTGATTTTGATCGAGTGTCATGTTTTTCTGTTTTGCTGCAATAAAAAGACCAGACATGGTGGTGCAACTATCTTGTAAACCAATGTGGTGGGGAGGTTCAGAAGTTCATTTTGCAACCGCTGTAATCAGTGGTGTAAAGCAGGTAACGCTGGCTCCTTTATTGGAAGGAAGAAATTATGGTTCACCTGTACGGTTTCTGACATGTGTTTATGGCGGATACATCCATTAAAACTCTGCCACAGAGGAGGTTTCATATGTCAGGGTTCTTTGGTAATGGCACCTTGCTAAAAGGGAATCTGGATCTTAGCAGCACGTCATCGGTGCTGAAGTATCACTTTGCTTCATTGCTGGGTTTAGACATTTTAGTGCGTGTACGTCATTGTTATTTTCACCCCATGAGGTCATTTTTTCTCACACCCCTTCTTCCTATAAAGCCCTTCAAAGGCATCACTAATGCCTATAAAAAAAGCACCTGTGCCATGGCTTCACAGAACGTTCTTGTGGACGTCTCAGCTGTGCCTTACATGTATGTCCAGTCCTGCTACCTCAATACTGATGAGTGATTTTTTATTTTGCGTTATTATCATTATTATTTACTGTTTACTATTTACAATTATTTCCTTCATCTGTGTTCTTTATTTTTATTCTTCATTATGTCGTTTATGGCATTATTCTTTTTTTGTATTCTTTATATTTTACTTGTGGAACACATTACTATGAACTGCAGGCTGTAGAATGTTCTAGAAATGAAGCATCGTATACCATATTTACATTTACATTTATAAATTTAGCAAAATAAATAAAGAGACTGACAATGATTACTAAGTAGTACTTAACAGACTTAGAATACCAGAAACATTGCACAAAACACTCTACAGACTCTACAGTCATTCACCCATTTGTACAGCAGTGCAGTGTGACACACATGCACATATACACATGTAGAGAGGGCAGTTTAGAGTAATCAATAGCCTGAAACACATCTTTGGACTGTGGGAGGAAACCCATGTGAGCACAAGGTCTGAATAGGGGTGCAGAGAGGAAACTCCTCTCGGACTGAGTACAACTGAAACCCATGTCCAATGAATTTGGTTCTTTTTCATACTTTTTACACCCTTAGTCCCTGGGTAATTTCTGAACTTTTCAACATGTGGCAATGGAACAAGATCCCGACCAACACAGCTTGTGTTCCACAGTTGCAGGAATGCAAAACAGAGCCAACAGTCCATCGGCTGACACCCGACTTCTTGTAGTGGGATTCAAAGTTAGCTGCTGTTAAAGAGCAAGCAAGCAAGGAGGGGTAGAGATGAGGCAGGGCAGGAGGTGACAGTGGCAGGATGCCGAATGAAGCTCACTCTTTAATAGTCCCTGAAAACAGAGTAAAACCGTCGGAACAGGAGAAGACATGAATTCATAACTTATTCAGGCCAACGTATCCTTTCACCAAGACACTTGGAAGCGAGCGGCGCTGCGATGGGCTCTCTATCCCACTCGCTGTCAACTCTGTGCTCCATGCTGCTGGCGGAAGGGTGAGAACAAATGACCATGGCATGAGCTCCATTGGAAGCTGGCAGAGCAAGGAAGTCATGTGTTTACCCGTCCGCCTCCTAGCGGGAAAGTAACGGGGAGTGCGGCACAAGAAATAAAGACTCCCTGAATGGGTACAATACGACTATTCAGATGGGAGACTCAAACCCGCTCTGCCGGAATGGTTCATTTGGATCGAAGACTGATGAGGAAGTCTTTTGAGATGCATATGTTGCCGCGGCGTCTGCATCGAGTGTGACACTTAGAAAAGCGGGAGCTCATGTATGTAATGTGGGATGATTAAAGAGTGACATCCGCTGCAGAAATACTGAAATCACATCTCCCTTTACAGTACAATATGAGGTCATACTCAGTGGGTGGCTAGATAATTCTAGTCTTTAATAGTCGCCAGATTCCTGGAAGATGCCTGGTTACACCGAGGGGCTCACAGAAGTGTACTCATTTTCAGGACTATTAAAAAAGAGCTCTGTGATTGTATATACATTGTTATGGTTTAAGCACTCAGGCTTTTCTGAATTTCATGGCTTGGTTTTGGAAGAGCAGCTTGTCGCAGTGGTTTGAGCTTTTACCTTGCAATCAAAAACTCTGGTTCCCATCCCTGTTCTGCTGTACAGCCCTTGACCGAGGTACTTATCCTGAACTGCTCCAGTAAGAATACCCTGTTGCAAAAATAGGTAAATCATAGTAAGCATGTGACAAATATCCTGGTTCGGTGGACAAGAGGACACTCAGGCTCTCTGGATTCAATAACCTTTTTCTGGAACCTTAGACTGGAAGAGATGCCCGGGAGACAGTCTTGGTCCCTCTCCTTCTCTATCTCTTGCTCCAGGGCAAATCACTTCTCAGTGTCAAACAGGGCACGGGGGAGTCAGGGCAACTAGGTGTACTGTGTTAATCCAAATTCGATGTATGAGCTATGGAGGCATGGTTACCAGCATGGTAAATAGGTGTAGGTGTTAGTACATGTGTGCATGATTTTCCATATACAGTAATAATCGCAATAATACATTTTTCTCCACGGTGGGATGTTCATGTGTTGTGTACATGTGTGCATGTACCACAAAGCAGCATAGTGTATAAACCTCACTTTGAAAGTCAACCGGGATAAAGGTGTTGGGTAACTAAAGGTTAATAATAATAGTAGTATGTTGAGTCAATGAATTAGGGAGCTCCATATCCATCAGCTCCCCTTGCATCCCTCAGCTGTCCCAGTCCGAAGGGGTGGGGTGTGGTAAATCCACAAACCTCTGTTTAGATGAGTCAGAAACGGTGGGGCAGGTGACAGTGTCACCTGCGCTTCCTCTCATTGATCAGCCACGTTGGGCCGTCACAACCAAAAGACCATTTCCATCCGCACTCCGCTTTCTCGCGCTGGGACTTGCTGGATGACTCACTCTGTGGGGAGAGAGGAGACGAGTGAACTTGCGTCTGCGGCTTTCGTTGGGCCATGACTCAGCCCCTTTTAGACAGACCCCAGGCGCACAGCCCTGCTAGAGGCACGCACAGGGCCTTCCGGGACCTTCCGGCTCCATGGCAAGCAGCTCAAGCGCGTGTTGTGTCTCTTGGATGGATTAACCTACAATGGCAGGGATTTACCCATATCGGAGGTGGGCGGGGAGGGGGGGGTGTTTGGTTTGGTGTTTGTAAGTCATCCGAGAAATATTTTCCCATGTGTGGGGTACCCTCCTAACCTGTTTATTTTGAGGGAAAGTCCCAGTTGTGTGTCACTTTGAAACTCTACCCCATTTACTGTTCGGCATGAGATGTGTCAGCAGAAATGAGAACTTCTCTGAGCAACAGACGTTGGGATCATTTACTGTGTTTGTGCCGGTAAAATTAAATGAAACACAGCTGTGTACGCCCCTGCAGAGTTCAGTCAAAAGGAAGCTTCTTCATTGTCATCTGTCTGAGGCTTGTACTGTGGATGCTTTGGGATGTCCTTAGACTGCAAGTTCTCACTTTATTACATATCGGGTGGTGATGGTATCTGTGCCGACACGGCTACAGAGACCCAGGGTGGATGAATGGCGGTATTGTGTGGACCCGCTACCTCAGAGCAGGTGAACACCAGAGCTGCTGAAATGTGATGCTTCCTTCCAGAGCACCTGGGGGTTGGATCTATTGACTGACTGCATGTCCACATCTTACCCAACAACATGTCCCCTAATTTCCATGGGCTGCGCAGGCGGCGTTGATGTGCATGGGGGCCGAGGAGCCGCATGGGAAACATGACGGATGCCTTGTAAGGCAACGTTTCGTTACCCTGTCTTATCTGTGAGGACACCGTCCGACACCTCCCTGCGCTGAGGGGTCTTCTAAGTCATTCTTTAATGGGATAACACATAATGGTAAGAAGTGCTGTTGTTGGACTCGGGGGGGTCACAGGTTTAAATCCACCCTCCTGTGTGGTACCCTTGGGCAAGGTATTTAACCTGAATTGCTCCAGTAAAAATGACCCTGCTGTATAAATGAGTATGTTGTTGCAATTGGCCTAATATAGTAAACTGCTTTGGAGAAAAGCATCCGTTAAATGAATATAATGCAACAAATGCTTCCTAATTTCGCACTGGTGAAACTCGGAAGGATGGAAATCAATCAGCAAGTTTTTGCAAAAAAACGCAGATTTTTTTTTTTTTTTTTAAAAAAAAAAACATTTTGCTGGTCCATCCCAAAAGTCTGGTTTTCAGGGCTTTAATTGCCTTCGTGTGGGTTATTGAAAATCCGTGGATGGATAGTTATACTGATCGTGTTCATTTGAATTTTGGCATGACCACACGCATCAGAAACATGCACAGCCGATTAGCGGAGAATCGGCTTCTCCGGGTGACTTTGTGCGAGTGTCGGATTGCGCTTCTTTCCATTGTTCCCAGGACCGGCGCCATACAAATTCTCCCACAGAGGTGGTTCTATGGTGCCCTCCCTGGGGGCTATGCAAATTACCTCTGACATTTCACTGCGCAACAGGAGGCCCCTGAAACGTGGCTGAAGCCGCTGAATGCATCGCTTGTCACCAGAGACCCCCGGTAAGGTACGGCCACCAGGGGCCCGACCGCCGCTGGCGACCAGGTGTTGGGTTTCGCATGTCGGACTTTTACACTTAACCTTCAGTTCTGCGACAGCGTCTCCCGTTACGCACAGTGCTCCTGCTGCTGAGCGTGTATTCTGCACCGTGTGGACATGGGAAAAGATGTCACTGCTGAGGACCAGCTTTGGTTACGGTCTACGCTCCCTTTACCGAAACACAAGAAACCTGCTCTTTCCTCAGGGCCTTCTTCTTACATGGGACATGTTCATGTTTAGAGTCACAGCATCATGCCATACTGCCTCTCCCCACTCATTTAGGGAGTAACAGGCTCACTGTAAGTGAATTTAAATATAAATAATGCAGATTTTTCTATTTTTTATAAAGCTACCTGGAATTTAGTGTTAAGCACAGGGTTGGGGGGGGGGGGTGCGTGGGGGCGCAGCGGGTTTGGCCAGGGCCTGCTCTCTGGTGGGTCTGGAGTTTGAGTTCTGCTTGGGGTGCCTTGCTGTGGACTTGCGTCCCGTCCTGGATGTGTCCCCTCCCCCTCCAGCTTTGCGGCCTGTGTTGCTGGGTTAGGCTCCGGTTCACCGTGACCCTGCTTGGGATGAGTGGTTTCAGACAATGTGTGTGTGCGTGTGTGTGTGTGTGTGTGTGTGTGTGTGTGTGTGTGTGTGTGCGCACGTGTAGGGTTAGGGCCTATTGTGTTACAGATTGTGTAGTAAAGTACATTCTTGGTGTGTTCCGATCAGACAGCACGGTGGCACAGCAGGTGGCCCTCGTGATTACCATCTCCTCGGCAGCGAGTTTGGTTGGGTGTTCAAATCTGGCTCCATCTGTGTGGGGTTTGCATTCTCTTCAACTAGTCAAGTCTATCCACACATTATCAATAACTGCTTGTCCAGTGCAGGGTCCTGGTGATCTGCAGCCTATCCTAGAAGCATATGGTACAAGGCAGGGTGCATCCTAGATAGGACCTCACACTCATTCATTGACAAATATACACATGCTAACAGCAATTTTGGAGTTACCAGTTCACCTGAAACAAATGTCTTTTGACTGCGGCAGGAAACCAGAGCAGCTGGGGAAAACCCATGTGAACACAGAGAGAACGTTCAACCTCCACACAGACTGAGCCGGACTGAAACCCACATCCGCACCCAGTGCCCAGGAGCTGTGAAGCACCAGTGCTACTTGCCCATGTACCTACTAAATACACACACACACATTTTCAGAACCGCTTGTCCCACACGGGGTCACGGGGAACCGGAGCCAACCCGGTAACACAGGGCGGAAGGCCAGAGGGGGAGGGGACACACCCAGGACGGGACGCCAGTCCGTCGCAAGGCACCCCAAGTGGGACTCGAACCCCAGACCCACCCCAGAGCAGGACTGCGGTCCAACCCACTGCACCACCGCACCCCCTCTACCTACTAAATATTTATATAAAATATTTAACTTTTTAAAAGGATATACCACATGCACACACAGGATCTGAAACCGCTTGTCCCAAGTGTCGTCGCAGTGAACTGGAGCCTAACCCGGCAACACAGGGTGCAAGGCTAGAGGGGGAGGGGACACACCCCGGACAGGACGCCAGTCTGCGGCAAGGCACCCCAAGCAGGACTCGAACCCCAGACCCACCACACAGCAGGACCCGGCCAAGCCCACGCCCCCCTATATTGGGACATATATTGGGACTTTAATTACAAGCTCATATATTTTTTTTATTGGCTGTGACACAACTGAAGATTTTGACCACAGTATAAAGAAAAACCTTTCCTATATCCCATGAAACCATTTTGTTTTTAATAAGGCATGTATCAGATGCTGGAAATGACAACCAGATCCTTTTTCTCAGAACCAAACCACCCCCACCGTGCGTCGCGTCCCACCCAGCCAACAAGTAGGTTCATAAAGAAGAAGCTCCATTTTCAATAGCGAATCCAGTCCCTGAAGACGGGCCTAATAATGGTGGCTTACGAAAGTGAAAGGGTGCATTGTGACCCCAGCGCTCTCTGCGTGCCCATTCAGACGAACCCCGGCTCATTCAGCACTGCCTTGCACGAGGTGAGCCCTCCACCCCGATGGTGAAAAAGGGAAGAAAGGAGGCGGAGGATGGTTGCAGGAGATTAGACCCCCCTGCTTCTCCTGGCATGTCCAATGGTGGCACTTGAGGCAAAGAATCCCTTTGTGGTTTTGATTGACTTGTTTTGTACACCATACCCCCCATCTAACACGCACTCACACACACAAACACACACAAACACACACACGCATTCAGCCCCTGAGCAAGCTTTGTAATATCAGATGACTCAATGAATAAGAGACTCATTTGGTGCAACAGTGGAAGCATTAACTGTAGCTTTAACACAACTGAGCCACATTTAAGAAAAATATTGTAATTACATTAATTTTATTCAAATGGTCATGATTGTTCTGGTTATAGACCTGGGCATGTTCTTATGCAATTCATTTTCTCTGCATTCTCAAAGGTACAGCAGTGGGGTCATATATATAGTATATATGTATATGTATATGTATAGAAATTATGACCCAGCTGTGAAAATGGGTAAATAATCATACATTCATAGATAGCTTAACATTATATGTTGCTTTGGAGCACAGCTAAATTAATAATGTAAATGTGACACTTTTGTTCAAACCTGTTTACAGTGTACAAGATTTATGTACTTACCATTTGTTATTACTTACCCATTTATATAGTTGTGCCATTCTTACCATGTCAATTCAGAGTAAGTGCCTAAAGAGTAGGCGGCAGCTCTAAACCTGCTGCACCTAATCACAGTCTGTTGTTAATGAAAAGACCTCAAAACATATAAATATCCAACTGTTTAATTTTTTTTTGTAGACTAAATCTCAGCGTCTTAATAACATGTATAACTTTGAATTTCAAAACTTCTATACACAGATTAACAGAAGAGTGGATTCTGACCAAGGTTACAGTGCTATTCAACCACAGGCGTCTCAGCAATATCTTTTAGAAGATGCTGGTATTTGAGTCATAACTTCGCGCGCATTCTTCACGGGCTCACAGAAGTGGCCTTGAGAGTGAAGCGGCTGTGGAACACCAGGCCGAAACAGTTGGAGTCGCTCGCGGCCTCCGCCAGGGCCCCCAATTACAGGTCAGCGCCGTGGCGTGTTAGCTTAGCTACAATTACAGGCCCGTGACATCTGGAGAAAGGATCACACAAGTCAGAAGCACTTTTGAAGTGTCCTTTCGGTCTGAATGGAAGCTGTAAACCTTCAAGGTTATCATTAGTGCCAAAACCGTGAAAAGATAACAGATTTGGCGGGCCGAACCACACGACCTGTAGGCTACCTGGTCCCTTAGCATTAGCACGATAACCGTCGCCGCAGTTGCCACAATTGCCTTTGTGTGACGTTTTTTCCCGCTCGCAATTGCCCGTGTCATCGGGACTCGTCTAACTGAAGTGAATCAGTGGCTTTGGGTCACATGAAAATGTCTTCCAGATGTCCTCATTTGCTCCTACCTAATTGATAGCTTTGATGGCGTGTTTTCCGTCCGCTGTGGGAAACGCTGGAGCAAATACTTTCCCTTAAATGGCGCCATTGTGGTTCCTGCCTTTGGAAAACGTTGTCCCGGTTTTCTGAAAACGGGGGAGCTGCTGAGCTGTGACCTTGGCGATGCTGTCAAGACGCCAATCGGGACACGGGCCTTTGGCTTTACAAGCCCTTTGTGCTCCTACTGGGCCCGCAGTCCGAGTGGTAAAATAATCATCCCCCACAGCTATGTAATAAACCAAACACTTTGAAGATGGAACCCGTTATTTCCCGTCAATCTCGTTTAAAAACGTGTCCGCCAATCTGCCTTAGGCTTTCATAAGCACTAGTAAAACGTAACCCAAGCTTTTCATCCAATTTCATTTTTGAAAAGTGGATTTCCCAGAAGCCCAATTTACCAGTTAACCTTACAGGAATGACATCTGGTCAGGTTCCAGAAAAAAAAGCACACGGCCCGTTTCACATTCAAAGCATTATTTTAAAGATATTCATGTGCACTGATTTTTTCGGAGGTATTAGCAATGCGAGAGTAATTTCTCTCACGGAAGACAGGGTGACTCACCAGCTTGCCCGGATGGTAATCTCCCGAGGTACTGGTACGATCTGGCCCCCAGCCTGCTGAGATAACACCAGGCTCTGCAAACGGTGATTAAAGCTCAGATGGGGAAAGAGCAGATGGAATATACTCACTTAACATTTCAAAGTAATCCTAGTCACTGAGTTCTGGGCCCTCTGTCACAAGAGTGTGTGTATTTCTTTTGCTGTACCTTCACAGGACGGTGTTGATAGAATATAGTAAGAAAAGTAAGTAGACATTTTTCTCCCAGTTCTCTAATCTGGGAGTTTTTTGTTTTCCATTCCTCAGTCACCAGATGCATTTCTTCAGTATGTTTGTCCAAACTATATGTACAATATATAGTACAACAAATACTTCTTGAAACATTGAACTGATAAATGATAAAATAATTGAATAATTGTAATTGATTAAATAATTGCATGTTTCTGTGCAACATTGATTATGTTCCAAAACTATTTTGTCCAGAGATGTTGACACAGGGTTATTACCTTGTGACACTGTTTTGGCTTATAATAATAATAAAAAAAACAAATAATAATTATTTATTTATACTATCCTTTATTAATCATTATAATAAAAAAAGACAAGGAAGGAGAAAAAAACAGAAAATCTTTAGCTTCTACCTAAACAACACTTATAAATCTCAGTAAATAATATTAATGATACAGCAGATAGATAGATAGATAGATAGATAGATAGATAGATAGATAGATAGATAGATAGATAGATGTGGAAATATTAGTGCACGTGTGTTTTTCTATTCGGGGGGAGGTTCACAAGTCAGGTCGGACTCATCATCCCAGTAGCAGTTGTAATTTGGACAGACTGACGATTTATGGAAGAAGTAACGTTCTTTAATTCCTGGGCTGTGAAGTCATATGGAGCTGCTAAGTGGAGCAGAAAGGTGAACAGGGTGCAAGCTGTGAAAGCCAAAGGCCTACTCACATTTGCCCTTATAAGTGATCTGGGGGCACGGGCCACAGATGGATAGCATCGCGCCGCTGCCATGGCAACTCCCCCAGCCAATAATCCGAACCCACCCAATTAGAAAGGACTCTTCAGCTCAGACAAAAGGGAGTGACTTTGACATGTGAATGCAAGGCATGTTTTATGTCAGTCTCACAATAATTGAAGGCTGCTTTTCACAGCAGTGAAAAACTGTTATGTGGTAATTGCCAGTGGCAATTTCTCAACACAAAGACTGTAAAACATTAATTACTGCAAGAACTGTGGACATTTAAAGATGAACTAATGTGATGCTTCCTCTCCATCAATTCCTCTCCAGTCGACTGTTTAATTTAAACTGAGAGTATAGAGTTCATGTTTTGAGTACTGCATACATGCCATGTTAATGATGAAAAAATCCTTTAACTAAATATCTTAACTCTTTGAATATATGCATTTATGCTCTTGTTCATATATAATTGTGCATAAACGCATTGAAAACGTTCTGTTCATTCCGCTGGATCAGCATTTACCAGCCACCGTATCTCATTATAAAAACAGAGTCACTTTTACTTTTAAGGTTAGTCTATTCAGACTGAATTGGATTATTTTCCAAGGTATCTGTACATAATAATATATTGTATATTCCAAATAATATATGATCCTCCTGAATTGTAATCTTTACAGAGTTTTGAAGTTTAGTGAATTGAATTGACTTTTACTCATCAAATATGCAGCATCTTTGCAGTAAAACCATATAAATAATATTTATATGGGTATATAGGTGCTTGATATAGCAATAGACTAGAAGTTGTGGGTTCCATTGTGCCTTCTTCAGGCATAAATGCAATACTAACTTTAAGGCATGGTTTAATATGGTACATTCCTTTGTCTGAGACATGGCGACTTGTTATACATTTTCAGAATTGACCATTGAAGAGCTGCAATCTCAGACCACAGAAATAAGTGGTGTTGCAGTGTTGGCCAGAGGTTAACTGGCAGCTCAGTGTGCAAACAGCCACAGAGGTTCTCAGTGTTAGTTTGGGGCATTTTGTGGCTCTTTTAAAATGTATGCATCAGAAATATTGAGATAACCTCACTCATGGAAGAAACAACAATTTATCTTTAGCCCTGGTTGTATATTCAGCCCTAAGCAAGTTTTTTAGCCCTCTCTAACATAATAATGTGTGATGTTGCCAAAAGGAACTCTTATGCAGTTATCATCCAAAATGAGCCTGTGTGACATTACCTTGAGCACTTTCAGCCTTTAATTAATATTTATGATTCTAATTCTGGACCCATTAATATTTTCCATTCATAGCCTTGGTGTACCTTTGAAAGGGGAAGGCAGATTCATTTTAAAATTAAGGCTGTGCTCTGATCATAATGATAACAGTAATAAAAGATAATATACTGTCTATCTAGCTTCTTTCGCTTTCTTTACAAAAGAGTAACATGCATAACTATACATATATCTATTATACTGTACATACATTTTTTGTCAAAGTGATGTGTTTCTAATAAATTACATTTTACACCAGACACTACGCTGTACATTTGCAATAACTCCCTTTTATGACCTCTAGATATGCTAGGTAAGTCAACATGAATATGGCCCCCTTGAGTCCATGCCAGAAAACTTTATTTTCTTTTGTTTATGCCATAGCCTTGCCATATTCATCACTTTCGCATTCTAAGGCCTTGCTTGTTTGCTGAAACCCAGATGTGGATTGTTGGACAGCAGTGAGACATTGGGGACATGAGGAAAAAGACCCGTTGTTCAGAATAATGGACAAAGGGTTTTGTGATGAGATGCAGGAAGCTACACCCTCAGACATGGGCAAAAAGAGTTCTAGAACATTCCATGAAATGTGGTTTTTGTTAACATTATATGCTACATTACAAGCAAAACGAGCTCTTGTAAATAACACAGGAATATATAAATAATATTTGACACAATCATTCCGGATGCCCGTGTACTTTTGTGGTGTTGTCTGAGAGAAATATTTTAGAGAGGGTTTAAAACTGGCCCCATTTCTATTGTTTTACTTTTCCCCATCCTTCTAATTAGATCTCTGTGGCTGTACTGTTAACCCAGGAAGTCAATGTCTTTAACAGGACCCCTTCACCTTGACATTTCCCAGATAAATGTCTTTGTGGGGGTGTAGTGAATTATGGGGGTCTTGGAGCTGAGGAGCCTGCGCTCACACTCAAACTCAACTAAAGCCAGAGAAGTGGCACTTACTGGACCTGCAGGACAAACCTTCTCTTGGACCGATGACTTTTGTTCTGGTTTATTCTACAGAGTGAGGACTCGAGGTTATTTGACGCGTATGAAATTTTTCTCCTGCTTCAATCCAGGCTGAATTACCAATTCAGACACACAGACACTGGTGGAACGACCAGAGAGGAACATTTAAGTGCAGAGTCTCTCCAATGAGTTTCGAGTAGAGTTTCATGAACATTACTCGTAGTGAGAATCACGAGCAGTCACTGAAGTGTTTCCCCGCACCGTACGATCGGCTGCTACACCAAGGAAACAGTTCCTCTCTCTGCTCTACGAAAACTTACTCTACAATAAATCTCGTGGGCAATCAAAATTAATTCTCCATAGCAGTGGAGCAGTGTTGGGCCTGATCTTCTTTTAGACAGTTCCAGGTTCTTTGGAGTCTTGGTAATGAAGCACGACGAGACTCGGTGTTATTACTGTTCCGCAGAATTTCGCTAGGTGTTATCCATCACTGACGTACACACACACTTCTGGAAGGAGGTGTGACTGCAATGACGTTAATGCCTTCATGTGACTCGTGTGTGTCCTGCGTGCTCAGTACTGCCCTCTCAGTACCTCTCTGTTATGTCTTTAATACAGCCTGAACCTGCTTATTATCAGTAAGTTCTCAAAGTAAGAGCTATTCAAGGCCTTTCAGGTTCCTGTCCCAGGTCTTTGGAAAATTACCAGCCTTCATAGACACTTTGTGTTCTAGAACTCTCTGGAGCATCTGATTCACACCAATATGTGAAGGAAAAGAATACAAAAGAGGTGATGAATAATATAATAGAGACTTGAAAATAACAGAAAGAAAGTACATTTCAATAATGGAAATATTTACTTACAGAGGAAGGCGTGATGTTCTCTATGATTTAATCCCCATCCAACTTTGTCCTGTAATACAGTGAACATGAGTGTCTTAATGAATGTCTTAAAACTTTTCAATGTACAGTTCTGAAGTGGTTCTCATGTTTTTATTCAACATGTTATTTTTATTGCAACGACAAGTCACGAATGACTCTACAGTGCAGTATAATTGTCTTGGTTTTAAAGGCTGTAGACTCTCAGTTTTGGTTCTGATGTGGTAGAATAAACTCCCTCTGTCCCTCAGAGCTGCTGAATCCCTTCTAGCATCCAAGAAAGGTCTTAAAGCCCATCTCTTTCCAACTCAGTTTTCTCTTGAAAAATATATTTCTCTATATGTCTCTCTATATATTTGACTTATGTCTCTAAAAGAGATTTCAATTTGCATCACATCCTCTATCACAATCGCCATTGTATCTTCGGACTCAACTCTAATGTAAGCTACTCATGAGTACTAGGAAAAACAGTGGTATCGCATGCACTACAGTCACGTAATTATATGTCTGTATCTGCCTCTCTTTGTCTTGCCGATGCTCATTTTACTCATGTGCAAACTTTAGATCATTCTGGAAAAACGTGTCTCTTAATTTAATAAATGTAAATGTAAATTACTCAATTTAGAGGCAATTTAAAGGACCAGAAGACGTCACCAAAAGGTTGCCAACTCAAATCCCCGTACTGTACCCTCAAGCCAGGTTCATAAACTGAATTATGCAAATGAAAATTAACCAGCTGTATAAATGTAAATGAGAATGATAAAATGTATCTGCTAAGCAACTATGAGAAAAAGTAAGTTTTTAAAGTTAAAAAAGGTGAAGTTAAAGTCTGTGCCCTTTCGACAGTGACTGAGCAATGAATCGGGATGCAGATGTGCCTGCCCCCCAGCTGAGCGTGGACTTCTCCTAACCCTGCTGCTTGGCTGCGTTTTTATCCTATCCCTCTCCCCAACTTCCCCCTCATGCCCCGATTTGCTCTGTGCTTCATTAAATTCACAACACAACCCCACCCCAGCCGTCTCATCCATCCCCGGCGTGACCACCGCCAGCATCACGGAGTGCGAGCGCCCTGCCTGACCTGCTGCTCCTCTCAGATGGTCCGGCGGTGCTGTCTGGAGCATCTGCAACCTGCCACACTGGAGCCCATTTACACACTGTGGTAACACACTGACAGCTGCGCACTCAGACGCTGCTGACAGCTCTACCTGGGAAAGGAGAAAGTTACCCAATGTGTGTATGCATTGCACATTTTCTGTGCGTGCTTTTAAATCTCACTGAGAGGAAACAGAAGATGCTGGTTATGTGCATCAATTAAATGCAAATGAGCAATAATAATTGTGCGAATTTATATAATGGAAATTAATTTGTGACAAATGGGGTAAAAACTTGTAAGGATATCTTGAAACAGAGCACAATACAATGTCTTTAGAAGTTTTTACCCCATTTGATTTCCTTGCAATCAGAGCATTGGGGTTCTAATCCCTTCTCAGACTGCTTTAGAGCAAGCTGTTTAACTTGAGGGGGGATGTGGTGGTGCAGTGGTGCAGTGGGTTGGACTGCAGTCCTGCTCTCTGGTGTGTCTGGGGTTCGAGTCCTGCTTGGGGTGCCTTGCGACGGACTGGCGTTCTGTCTTGGGTGTGTCCCCTCCCCCTACGCCCTGCATTACCGGGTTGGCTCCGGTTCCTCACGACCCTGTATGGGACAAGTGGTTCTGAAAGTGTGTGTGTTTAACTTGAATTGATACACTAAAAAATTACCCTACTATAGAAGAGGCTTAATGTACAGAATTAATGTTTGAAAGTGCTTTGAAGAATGGTATCAGCTAAATGAATAAATAATAAATGGTTGTCACATGAAGTCTGTGGAGGGCCATGGCCTGGGAGGAGGTGGTGAGGAACCAGGGCACACCATGGACAGAATGTGGGGATGAGTGTCTGGGGGGACTCTGTGGCTGGAGTCCACAGTGGAAAGATCAGGAGACAGAGAGGTGACAGTGAGTCTTTTGCATCCTGTGCCCTCTATTCAGGACCATCCCATCTCTCATCACCCCCCCCCCCCCCCCCCCTTTAGATTCATGTTATATTTGTTCTACTCCCTCAACTCCCTAATGTATAAATTATTCATCCACAGTCGGCTGTTTTTTCATCGACTCCCCAGTGTGGATATTACGCACTCGCCATCTTCATTTCTGTTATTATTATTTCCAGGAAGCATCTTTTTAGATGGGCTTTGGCGAGTGTGGCGGGACAGCAGCTGGGAGGCTGTGAGAAAGCCTCAGCTCTGCTCCGCTGCGGGGCAGGAGATGACAGGGCCCCAGATGATGGTCGGAGGGGTGGGGGGGTGGGGGGGCAGATGAGGTAAGCAGTATGAGGCAGAGCAGGGCTCGGGGGCGAGCTGGGACACTTTTCATGCCGCTGCCTCTCCGCGTGCCAGTGCTCAGGTGCAGCTCCACTAGTTTCCTGCGTGCATTTGAGACGCTCCGCATTACTGCGTCAAGCATGGGGCAGCAGACAGCATATGAGCGTACCAAACGGCAACCAGACTGCCCTGTACTGGTTACTCCTAATGTAATTTTATCTAATGAGTCAGATGGGCACAGCGCTGGAATTTCATTTTTCCCCAAAAAAAGTGTATTTCCCTTTAAAAGAGTCAGGCGACTCGCTTGATACATTTATTGTGTTTATGTACAAGCAGAATAATACGAACGGTGCATTTCATTTCTCTGAGTGACTTTTGTTAACATTGTTAAGGTGAAATCCAGCACTTTCCTGACATGCGGTTCTGCATATGAATGACTTGACAATGTTTTGGATTATTGCAAGGTATTTATTCTATTTCTGTACAACCAACCGATTCCTTGTGGCATTTCGGAATTAAAAGTGTCTAAACAATCGACGGCAAATCTGCCTGGTTGACCTGGTTTGGCTGAATCCAGTTAGAGGGAAGGGAAAGAATGCTCTCCTCTGTTCAGGTAGAGAACCAGGGTTCAGGGTGGAGGTACCTGTGCAGAAATGAGCTCAACATCTCAGCCACATGGCCACGGAAAGAGGGAGAGCGAAGGGTGACGTGACTCATAAAACTTGCTCCAGTCTTCATATCTGAGAGTGAAACTCAAGCTGGTATCATTGCGCTCTGCCTGCAAGGTGTGTGCATGTGTGCGTAAGATAGTTGCGATGGATTTTGGATCGGATTCTGCGGTTCCGTGACCGCCCTCGAGCACTAAAGAACCATGAGCCGCTGAAGGTTCTCTGGCCACAGTGCCGCGGTTTGCTCAACTTGACACTGGGATGTTTGAAACGTTCAGAAATCGTAGATGGTGATGTCTGTCACGCGGAACACAGGGAGCCGGGACGGCTGAACCTAAGCGCAGCATTGTTCGTCAGAAGTTCAGGGAAGAGGCAAGTTCTCAAAACCAGGGATCGATCGGCGAACAGGACAGGAACGAGGATCCGTGGACGTGGTCGGAGAACGAAGCAAGGAGTCAAAAAACCGGAGATCGTGAATAGAGTAAGAGTGTGTGTGGTAACATGAGGAAGGGCGGTTGTCCCAAACGAGATTCCGCAATGGTACAGGAGCTGAAGATGGTCTTTATAGGGTAAGCGATTACTCAGGAGCTAGTGTAGAGTCAGGTGTTGTCGCTTGTGTTGTGGGTGTGGACTTGACAATGTCAGCAACAACTGCAAGTGGGAGCAATGGCATACTGTGTGTTTTTTTTTTAAATATTCCTAATTTAAGAGAAGCATCGATGTATTAAACCTAGACCAAAACTGTAAGCAGGCGGTACTTTTACGTCCCAGTTTGACCACATTTGCTCACTGACTGTGACGTTCATCCCTCCATGTCATCAAGTGTTCCAACTTTAATTTATGACCGTTTACTGCTTAGGTCGCGTACTATTTATCCAAAGTGCATTTCTGTTCTGGCATTCGGATCAGAAACCCATATTTTTACCCACGTAAATCTGCGTTTAATACAAGCGCTGAATTTGATGATTCAGACCAAATAGAAAAAAACGCACTTTACCCGTAGACCAAGATAGAGTCAATAAAGCAGACATTGTACCCCAGAATATTTTGTGAGTGGTGTGGAAATGCTGTGGAATCAAAGGTCTGAGCTGCCCGTGCTTCCTACATAATGATAATTCCCCCAAGGCTGTGCCGTGCTGTGCCACACTAATATGTTCACAGTAAAGGCACTCGGAAAACACCAAAACGTATAAAAATGAATCAATTTACAGAATCAGAAACATGCGACAGTGGGCATTTGACTCTGAAAACACTTGGGAGTTCAAATCTTTATACTTATTACCCAACAGATGAAATTATAGATCTTGGCTGGAATCTTCTCTTCTATCCGACATAAAAAGATCTCAATGTGGTCTAAGGGTAATCCCGTCGAATTCTCTTGCAGATTCATCTGTTCAGGCTAAATGCTTCATATTGTAGCTGGAATGTTTTTTTTTTTCTCCGCTAAATATTTTTAAATTTAGTGAGCATCACTTGCATTGTCACTTTTAATTATTTTGGTTATTTATTGTTATTGGCATTATTTATTGCTTCTTTTGTAGTACTATCTTTTGTGTTGTCTATAGTCTGTGGAGAAGCATTCAAGCAAGATTTTCATAGTAGTTTGTACACCATTCTTGTACTTATGATAATAAACCTTGAACTTGTACTGTACTCATGGGGTGGCATGGTGAGACAGTGGGTAGCACTGGTGCCTCACAGCTCACTTGTGTCTCCTTCAGGTGCTCTGGTTTTGTCCCACAGTCAAAAACCATGTATTTCTGGTAGAGTTACATTATCTTTATTTAGCAGATGCTCTTCTCTGAAGTGACTTCCAATGAACACTCTGTAGTGTTATCAGCCCACACACCTTATTCACCAAGGTGACTTACACTGTTAGATACACTACTTACACTGGGTCACTCATCCATACATCAGTGGAACACATACACTCTCTTTGTCACTCACACACTATGGGTGGACCTGAACAGCATGTCTTTGGACTGTGGAAGGCAACCAGAGCACCCAGAGAAAACCCACACAGACAGGGGGAGAACATGCAAACTCCACAGAGACCGAGGAGGGATTGAACCCCCGTCCTCTCATACTACCCAAGTACTGCGAGACAGCAGCGCTACTCACTGTGCCATCACACCACTCAGATTGGTGAATCTAAATTGTCCTTTGTGTGTGTGTGAGAGAGAGTGAATGAATGTTTGCCATTGTCCTGCTATGGACTGGTGTCCTGTCCACAGTGTACCCTGCCTCATACACTATGATTCCAGCATAGGCTCCAGTCTACAACAACCCTGCACTGGACATGTGGATTATATGACTGGGAGATGAGAAAACGGTGCTATACACAGTTTTCCTCTTTCATTAAATAAGATCAGGGGTGTAACAACTTGACAAATTGCAAGTCTAGCAGTAGCACTCAGAGGACTTATACATAAATACTTTGGGCTGAACTACAGTTACTGTACTTGAATGTTGGGGGTGGAGGTTTACCCTCCCCACCAGCTCTGTGTTACACCCATGGATAAGACTCAAATCAACACAATTAATGGCACTTCAACCCATAAAGTTATGAACTATTTTGAGGGTGTGTGGTGGTTGAACCGCCCTGACAGATTTGCAGTGTTTGGGTTGTTCTGCCAGAGTAACCAGGGCAAACAAAGCCGGATTTAAATTCTGCAAGAATCCATTGTAGTAGACTATATAACGCAAATATCTACCATAAAACATATATTATAAATATAAAGGATTAAAGGAATTAACAGTAAAGAGATTTAAAAAAAAAAAAAACATTATTTCATTTAAGGGCCATTTAGTGCCAGCATAAATGAGAGAAAAATCCAACTGCATCTCACAGAGGTGCAGCTTGTAAAGTGTGGGCTCTGCTGCCCACATGTGGTGTCTGCTTTGCATTTTTTATTTTGTATTTTTAATTTCTTGAGCTTGGGTTCTAGTAACGGGTGCGGTGGTGCAGTGGGTTGGTCCGCAGTCCTGCTCTCCGCTGGGTCTGGGATTCGAGTCTCGCTTGGGGTGCCTTGCGACGGACTGGCGTCCCGTCCTGGGTGTGTCCCCTCCCCCTCCGGCCTTACGCCCTGTGTTACCGGGTAGACTCCGGTTCCCCGTGACCCCGTATGGGACAAGCGGTTCTGAAAATGTGTGTGTGGGTTCTAGTAACATCAACACCATTTGACGTTAACAAGGATTTTGTAAACCCAGGGGACAGTTTATGGAAACAAAGCAGCAAAGTATAGTGTAATTGGGTGGCACAGCGCTACAGCGAGTAGCACTGCTGTCTCACACCCCCTGGGTGGTGCAAGAGAACATGAGTTCGATCCCTCCTCAGTCTCTGTGGAGTTTGCATGTTCTCCCTGTGTCTATGTGGGCTTCCTCTGGGTACTCTGGTTTCCTCCCACACTCCAAAGCCATGCTGTTGAGGTTCACCCAGAGTGTGTGAGTGACAGAAATAGTGTGTGTGTTCCACTGATGTATGGATGAGTGACCCAGTGTACGTAGTGTATCTAGGAGTGTAAGTCACTGTGGTGAATAAGGTGTGTGGGCTGGTAACACTACATAGAGTTCATTGGAAGTTGCTTTGGAAAAAAGTGTCTGCTAAGTGAATGAATGTAAATTGTTATTATGACTCAATCACATATGTAGAGTTTGTAGCTGCTGAAGTTTGGACTGGGTGCATGAAATAAAACTATATTTTGTGGCTGTGTTGTATCTCCGCCCTGAACTTCCCCTTTGTTAGCTTCAGTCTCTGGTTGTGTGACACCGGTTTGTTCAGTGTTTTATCTGAGTTTCCATATTAACACCAGTCTAAAAAACTCTCTAATGATTCTAAAAAACATTCCATAAAATGTATGAAAACATACACTTTTCATGCACGCATAGATACAGTTGTTATAGTTGTATATTTTCTGATTGAATAATGATAGTAGTGTACATTTGGGACAAAAATTTTGAGTTAATTAATTGCTTAACTTTGCAATCAGCATACTGGGGGGGTGCGGTGGTGCAGCAGGTTTGGCCTGTGCCTGCTCTCAGGCGGATTGGGGGTTCGAGTTCCGGTTGGGGTGCCTTGCAATGGACTTGCGTCCCACCCTGAGTGTGTCCCCTCCCTCTCCAGCCCCACGCCCTGTGTTGCTGGGTTAGGCTCCAGCTTGTCGTGACCCCACTTGGGACAAGCAGTCTCAGCCAGTGAGTGTGTATGTGTGTGCCTTCAGCATTATTGTTATTAAATATTATGTTTCCACAATTTTTATACAGAGGAAATCTATGTGTGTGGATGTGTGTTTGTCTGTGTTTGTGGGTGTGTAATAAGATGACTTCTGGAAATGTTTTTTAGAATTTATACAATGATGCCAAAGCATCTAGAAATTCAGACGATGACTTGATGCTGATCACTTCCTGATGATGACATACAGTGGCTCCCAGCTGTACCATGGTAATGACAACTTAAAAGTGTTGCCTATACCAAAATGACATGCATGTGGTGTAGTGGTTAAAGGGACTGCCTTTGGATTTTGAAGATACAGGACTGAATCTCACCTGCTGCTGTAACACACACACACACACACAGACACACACACACAGTCTGAAACTGCTTATCCCAAGCAGGGTCACGGCGAGCCAGAGCCTAACCCAGCTACACAGGGCACAAGGCTGGAAGGGGAGGGGACACACCCAGGATGGGACACCAGTCCACCACAAGGCACTCCAAGTGAGACTTGAACACCAGGCCCACAAGAGAGCATGACCTGGCCAAACCCGGTGTGCCGCCGCACCCCCGCGTCCCCCTGGCTGCTGTAAGACCCTTGTGAAAAGTAGCTACCCAGACTTGCTGAAGTAAAAATTACCCAGCTGTAAAAATGGGTAAATCATTGTAAGTAACTTAATATTGAGTTACTTTGGTAGAAAAGCATCAGGAAAACAAATAAATATAGATATAATATATGTTGCCCTAAGGAATAATAGAAAATGTTGTTAATGTGGGCTGATAAGACATTATTAAAAGTATCTAGACCTAATAAAAATTTAGTAAAATTAATTGAATCTAATAATCTAATAAGAATGTCTCCTTTTTCCTGGGGGTACTTTAGATTCTTTTTTTACACGTTTTTAAGGATGCCTGGGATAAATGAACAGAGCATGTAAAAATAGTTGGGTCGTGTTGTATAAATCCACACTTTGAGCAAAAAAACAAAGAGTGAAGTTATGCTCCGTGGAGGCGGACAATGTGGGATGGCAGAAGTGTAAGAAATGCTTCATCAACTGCATTTTATGCTTTTATCTAATCATTAGTGCATTTGATAACTTCTTATCCTTTTAATCCATTCTTTGTTTTATTGTTGTAATAAGAAGTAAAAAATCACAGTCTAGGTAATTTTGAAGATGTTGTATGCACAAGACAGTTATAAATAACAGGATGCTACAAAAACATAGAGTACCCAGAAAGAGTATGCAGCTCTAACCTCCACCTAATTTCAATATTTGTGGAACATGGGGATGGTGTATTTTGATGGATTATTAATTTTTTCCCTCACTACAATTCATATAAATGGTGTACTGTCACTTTAAGAGCATGTCCATTGTAGGCGGCAATCATGCTGTATACCAACATTTTTTTCCAAGAAACCTTCTGCATTTATATAAATAAAAGTTTAATTGTATACATAAAACATATTTTTTAGCTTTTGATGTCAAACTAAAAACTTATATGGAACAAAGCGTGCTTTAAGGTATTTTAATGAATAATAACGAAAAGTGTGTGTATAACAAAAACCTACCAACCAGACAGCAGGTAAAATCTGTACTGTACTATTGGTGATCACTTACTAATAATTGCTTATTGGGAATGACTTAGGACCCGAGTCGGTACATGACATGATCACTTACTAATAATTGCTTACTTGCAATTATTAGTAAGTGATCATTGTACCGACTCTGCCACACAAGCTTCGGCCTGAAGGAAATAAATCGGTAAAGTGCACTAAAGTGAACTGTGAAGCACTGTAAGTTACGTGAACCGCACGCCGCACTGTACGCCGTACTGTACCGGGTTCAGTTAGATAAACACGGGGCGTGTCCCCAGTCAAGGTTCACAGCGAAACGATTCGTGCGCTGCGCCGCTTATTCGCACGCACAGCTCGGGGGGCCCTTCCCACTTTGCTCTTGTCTTCACTCCTATTGGCCGAGCCTCTTCCCTCTTCGCTACACGTGACTTCTTTCATTGGCCCGCTGCTCCGCTCGTCAGAGGTTCATTGGTCAGGTGCTTTCCTGTCTGCCGTTTTATTGGCCAGAAGACCAGCACTTGGCGTTCTCCTGCTCCGATTGGTGGAAAAAGTAGGTTAGTGGCGCGGCTGTCATCCCCGAACGGAGAAAGTAGGTCATACATTACGGAGGTTGGGCTGCATTAGCGTCGGACTGTTCGCACACGTGATTTATATCATTTAGAAGTAAGTGCTCTATTTTTAAACTTGATATTCACCATTAGGTGGTAATCGATGAAAGGGAAATCGTAATACAGTCTTTAGCGGTGGCTGTCGGCGCTGTTTCTTGCTGTCGCGCTCCTCGGGATGACTGGACTGCATGATAAGTTTGAAGGAACAGGCGGCGATTCGGTCAGTGTTACGAAAGAAGAGATGCGTCGCGTGCGCTCGAACCCGGACTTGCGAACGTGGGGTGCATGATAGGCTCTGGCTACGGTAGTAATGTTCTTTCAACAGTTTGCTGAAGAGCCTCGGCGGCTTTCTCGCCCGTTCGGGGGTTGGGGTTTGTTCCTCTCTCTCTTCTTTTTCTCTCTACTGCGGCGTTTTGACAGCTGTCAGCGGCGCTGCGCGCGCCGCCGCGATCATCACGTCGTCCTACCCGTAACCCGCCTCGCAAAGCAAAGTTCTTTTTCCAAGACTCGTCAAATGCGAGTGTACCTGCCTCGTGTCGAGATCATATCGACCTCGATTGCGGAGGCGTCAACTGGCAGCGAGACATGTCAATCAATCAGTGGTGTGGACATCTTGTTGAGTGGTGTGTGGATGCCCCATTGAGTCTTTACATGTCAGTAGTGTGGACATCCTTTTGAGTGATATATGTCAATGGTCTGGATGCCCCATTGAGTCTTTACATGTCACTAGTGTGGACGTCCTGTTGGGTGTTACATGTCACTCAACCGGACGTCCTGTTGGATGTTGTGTCAATAACTTGGATGTCCCATGACAGTGACTGTGGGTGTTGCATGGAGTGTTGTGTCAGTAACCTGGAGGTCTCAGGGTGTTACGTTAGTGACCCAGACGTTCTGTTAGGTCTAAGAGGTTGATAATCTGGACATCCTGTTGGGTTTTTGGTGCCAGTGTGATTTATGTGTCCCATTGGAAGTTATGCGTCAATGACTTTGACGTCCTGTTGGTTTGTACGTGTCCGTAATTGTGACATCCCTTTGCGTGTTGCAGGTGAATGACCAGAACGTCCCATCGGGTGTTACGTGTCAGTGATGGGATTGTCCAGTGGGTGTCACATGTCATTGATGGGGGCATCCAGTTGGGTGTCATGTCAATGACTAAAGAGTCCCAATGGGTGTTACATGTCACTGATGGGGATGTCCCTTTGGATGTTACGTGTCAATGACCAGAACATCCCTTTGGGTGTTGCATTCCATTGACGGGGACGTCTCTAGAGTGTTACATGTCAGTAATGGGGAAGTCCTTTTGGGTGTTACTTGTCATTGATGGGGGCGTCCAGTTGGGTGTCACATGTCAGTGATCAAAGCGTCCTTGGGTATTACATGCCAATGATGGGGGCGTCCCTTGGGCGTGACCGTCCTGGCTCTTCAGTTGTGTGCTGCGTACACTACATGAGATAATGGCTTGTTTCTTTACCTAAGTGCACACCTCACACCAGTAGGGTAAGGGTAAACAGAATCTCGACCTGTATTCTGCTGCACAGCTTTACAAAAAGCATTTTTATCACTCTGTAAGTATATTTGTCTAGCGCTTGTAATAATGCTTCCTATTGGCTGTAGACTGATTGGCAGCGGAAATATCATCACCATTTATGAGAGCGGTTTTTATGAAGCTTGGAAAAATCAAGGGACAGACGAGCACAGCACGGTCACTGGATGTCGATAACGTTCCCCTCCATTTTTTTTTTTAAATTTTTTATTTTTTTAAAATATTACTCGTAAACTGCTGAGAATCACTAGCAAACCAGTGCTGAAAGTCCAAAGAAGCTCTGCCAGTCTTACTGAAGGTCAGTCCACAGTGCTGGATTTGTGAGGGTTCGCCGAGAAAACACTGTTAGACGCCCAACGGTGGCGGGAATACGATTCCGTATGTGCATCGTTCGACGTCCAAAGGGGCTCTGTCGTTTCACGTGCGTCTCGGTGGGAGCGAAACCAGAGCCAACCCAGCGTGGGGCAGTGTGACGCACGCTTTCGGCCAGGGCCAGCTCCCTGTTCAGCGGCAGCCTGTGTGCCGTTAGTCACGGGCCGAGCTGAGTTCCGTAGCGTGTGTCCATCCTCAGCCCGGCCTGGCGTTGGCATCGGAGATCGCCGGAGCAGCGTGGCTTTGCCAGCTTAATTATTTAATATTATTTCCCAGGCTTAATATGACTTCTCAGTTAAATTAATATAAATCCTAAATATAGTTCCTCTTTACAAAAATTTTGTAAATTTGGCCAATTTATTTATATTAATGTATCTAAAATGATCAAGTGATAAAGGAGCAAGGTGGAGCTGTCGGCAGCAGATTCCCTTGCCGGCCCGTGGCGTTACGTTACAAATGCACCGTGTTGGTGATGCAGAGCGAGCGAAACGGCCCCTGAGGCCCAAGGGTTCGACGCCGGGGTCTCATCCGGTCCTTAATGTACACGGCTATGCGCTGCTCCCGTGAAGAAGCGGCGAGGGGTTCGAGTGCTCTTCCTTCCTCGCCGTTGTAGGACCAAATACAGCAAGATCCGCGATAACGTCTCCCGGCCGCATATTTGTTCTTGTTTGGGTCTCGTTCAGCGTTTGGGTGTCTGTCATCATATTTTAGCGTGGATAGTATGTGAAATTAATGAAAACATATAGAAAAGCCTTGTTATACAACATAGTATTCATGCATGTTTATTGTTTCTGTCCTCAAGGTTCATGTAATACAGTATAAGGGGGTTTGTGACTTGGTCCACTTGGGAGTAGGTTGTTGGAACGAAGCCCCAACATTTTCATTTTTTTTTTTTTTTTTTTTTTTTTTCTCCCCCCCCCAGCCTTTCTGCCTCTCTTCATCTTGGAAATCGAAAATATTTCTTCAGATCACCTGCTTGGTGAAGCAGCACCATTGCAGCACCGTGTGGCCTTTGCATCCATGTTGTGATATGTTCATCACCGATATTGTCATACCTATTTATGAGTATAGTAGGAGGTTACCGGAGTCTTCTTATTGTCTCCCTGAGCACTGAATTTATCTTATATTACAGAGGTTTTTTTTTTTTTTTCTTTCTCCAGATGGTCCAACAAGTCGTGTGGTTTTTTTTTTTTTTTTTCCCAAATGATTTTCACAGTTATTAATGCGATTGGTTGAATTGGTCAGTTTTTTTTTTTTTTTTCTTTCTTTTCTCCCATAGCAGCAGTGGAGGAGGAGAGTTTCTTTATTCTGGCACTGACACCATCCAGCTCATCCAGGTTTGCGAACTGAGCTTCTGTTCCGCTCATTCGGTGGAGCACGTCTTCCGTAGCGCTCGTATGGTTCGCTCAGTCGCTCGCCACATTCCGAATCTCCTCCATCCGTGTTACCGAAAGCGAACCATACGCCTGGCAACGGGACAGGTGGCGAGAGCCTTCGTCTCCTCTTCTTCGTCCGAAGGCTCAAATGCATCCGTGACGACCTTCTTCGGTTCTGTGATCTTTGTCAGCCTTTGCTCTGCAGCCTCTCTTTTAGTGCCTTTCCCTTCTGAGAGTGTTGAGGGGGGAAAAAAAACTGGTCGTCTCTGGAACAAGACGTGTCGAGTTCTTCCAGTTGTAGGAACTGAAAAACAACAGAGCTGTGGATCTCCTGAGCAGAGCCGACATTCAGGTGGTCATGTAACCATCCAGCTCACGTTACTATTATTCCTTTATTTAACTCGCGACTTTCAGTGTTGGGTTTGTCCTCTAAGCTATGTACAGTGATTTATCCGTTTACGCAGCTCGGTAATCTTTTTACAGTATCAATTCGGGGTAAATGCCTTCACCAAGGCCAGTACCGCAGGAGGTGGGATTTAAACCCAGTTCCATTGATTGCAAGGTAATGGCTGTAAGCTCTGTGCCTCCTGTTCTTGGGGGTTATAATGCCTTTTCAGCCTCTGCTTGGTTATTTATGGCTGTGGAATTGAGCATCAGGGTTGGAATTTAACCTGGAAAAGCGAACCAGGCTGTGTCTTAACCGACTTTTTAAAATTAAATAGTAATCAATGTTCTGTACTCTTGTGAAAAGGTGTGGGTTTTAAATTAATTTCCTCAGTAAAAGTAACATACTGGAAAACAGACTTAACTGTGATCTAATTTTGTGAGGCTTGGTCTGCTGCTCAGTGCAATGGCATCTCCAGGGAGACCGTGGTCACGAAAAGATCGGCCGAGTGGGGGTGAAACGCCAGTCGCATGAGAAACTGGCCCTTATGTTGCAGAGCAGCTCTCTGCCTGGAGAAAGTTGGCACCACGGAGGCACTTGTTGTTAATCCTACGCTCGGGACCTGCCCGGGGTGGGAATCGCAGCGCCGTCATTAATCAGTCATTAATCTGAGCAGCGGGATTATGGGCCTTCTCTAAGCAGCTTGCCACCGTGAGGTGACCTCGCAGGAGCAGAGGTCCACCTTGATTCCCCCGACACCTGTTCTGTCGCGACCTTCTGTTGCTCGACTCCTTTCTCATCCTCAATCCCCATCACCCAACGGCTCACCGCCGTGTCACAAACTGCTTATTCAACGGTGCTGTCATATGTTACCCATGATTCACGAGTCAAAGACATCTTTAATGGCTCAGATTGGTTGGGTGCTAACAGACATTACATCTGTCACCAGGGATGCTCAGCATTGGTCATGGAGGGTTGGAGATGGTGCTGCTGTGGCTGTTTTATGTTCTGCTCAGCACATTGTTTCCTTTGTTGGATCAGCTGTCCAACGGATGGTCCACCAGCACGACTCTTTTAAACCCTACGGGGGGGCATAGTGACCTGATAGATCCAAATGTCACTGGGTCGGAATCACCTGCTGCAGTAGTGCCCTCAGTGAAGGTATTTACCCAGAAATTACTCCAGTAGAGATATATTGTATGTGTTGTAAGCTACTCTGGAGATATTGTTTCTGGAGAATCTTCTGTCATGATGAAGCCCACTAAGGGGCATTGAACTGATGCAGTAAGACAGACTTCTTGAGAAGTTACTTTTTTTTTTTTTTTCTGCTGGCTCACAGTTGTCATGGGATTTGCTCTGCTTTGTATTGTACAGCTGTCAATTATAAGGTCTTGAGTCACAGGTTTTGCAAATTATAAAAATTTTTCATCTTTTGTACGGCATTTTATAAAATGCTTCTTGGCAATCCAGGGAAGGTGACCTGTGTTTACCTGTCGAACCAATAGGTGAGAGTAAAGCACACAGGCGGAATTAGACCTGGGCACCACCCTAGCTCACATTGCTTCCACGGTGTTTACTACAGCTTGTGTCCGATCTTTACGAGGGATCATGATTCCAATAGTAATGAGAAGAACAGGCATACTGTTGCCATGGAGACCAGACTGAATAATAAAGTTTTTAAAGTGATAAGAATACGATGAGTGTTACAAATGTTTACGGGATGAATCAGTCAACAGTCAGGACTGAAAAGGAGTTTATTAAGACTTTTTTTTTTTTTTTTTTCCTAGTCATTTAAAATTGTTTAATGTAGCTCAAGGTTAATAAAAATATTAGGACTTAAGTATTTTATTTATTACAGATATATTGGAAGTTTATACACAATTAACTCAGAAATCAAGACATCTGTTTTACTGCATTTGCGTTTACTTGTATTAATCTTTTATTGATCATGACTTGGGTGAGAGTGATTTGAGTTTAAATGAAAGGAATTCCAAATAGACATCTAGTCCAAGTTTTGTTTGCACGTCTAGCAGCTGCTGTGTTCCAGTCCTGAAGCAGTGATTCTTGTTCTCCTGCCATTGCTGTGTGAGTGGGAGGCCCACATGATTCCGTGTAGTATGTTTAGTATGAAAAAATCCATTTTTGTAAATTTACCCCAGGCTATATTGTCTTCACTTTATCCGCTGAAGACATACTTAGCATTTTTGAAGATATCTTGACAGGAATGGAATAATATTTACAGTATCCGTTTACTTTCACATGAACGATATTACTGCTCTGTGGTGTTCTCAGTACCAATATCTACAGCAAGCTTGGGCAGCGCGGTGGCACAGCGGGTAGCACTGGTGCCTCACAGCTTCTGGGCTGTGGGTTTGGATGCGGGTTGAAACCCTGCCCAGCCTGTGTGGCGTTGGCATGTTCTCCACGCGTTTGTGTGGGTTTTGTCTGGGTGCTCTGGTTTCCTCCCACAGTCTAAAGACGTGTATTTCTGGTGAATTGGTCACTCTAAATTGCCCTGTGTGTGTGATTACCCTGTGATGGACTGATACCTTGTCCTGGCCATATCTTGTCTCATGCTCTATGCTTCCAGGATACGCTGTGGACCAGCATAACACTGCACTGGGAAAGGATGTATGGTTAAAACATAGTAAAAATTTCAAGCGCAGTCTACCTTTTCATCTTTTTTAGAGCTGTAGGAGCCCCTTCAGTTTGGTCTTACTCATCATCCACCCGACAGACTGCCTGCACGTTGACTGCATGACTACTGTTGAAGGCTCGGAGGACAGTCCACAATATTTATAGAGCGTGACATTTTCTTTTCGGGATGGAAAAAACCCTGGGGCTGTTGGATTTTTTTTTTTTTTTTGTTCTTGAGGAAAGGGGTATTAACATCGGAGGAACAAATGAAAGTTCTTGGCCTATATCATATGAAGGACCTACAGCACGTTAGGGTGTCTGTCATTACGAAGCATCGTGAGAGCTGACGTGGACAGGATTGAATTTTCGTTAAAATGACGGTAAGTCAAGAAGTAACTGTAATAGTAGTAGTAATAATCACACACACACACACATTTTCAGAACCGCTTGTCCCATAGGGGTCGCGGGGAACCGGAGCCTACCCGGTAACACAGGGCGTAAGGCATTATTATTATTATTATTATTATTATTATTATTATTATTATTATCATCATCATTGCAGATACTTTTTTGACTTATACTCCTGTGTAATAATTGTCTAGGGCTCTGAGACAAGAATACTGTAATATCAAAGTATAAATACAGTAGCCTAAGGAACGTGGTATCTACATAACGGGCTGATTGTACCGTTAGTCACGAGGCTTTAGGCTGCTGGAGGAATAAACGTGTGCCGGTTTTAGACGTTGTTGTTTCTCTGAGCCATAATTTTAACCTCCATAGTAGTGGGCGAAATTCTCTAAACATATATGCAGCGTGCGGCTCGAGCGGATGCCAGGTTTTTCTCGTGCTGAGTTCGGGCAGGGTTCGAGAGGAGGAGGGCACCCTCGGGGGGCAGGAACCTCTCTTTGGAATGGGGCTTCGGAGAATGACGGCCACCCTCTTCTGATAGACGCCGGAACCGCCCAACCTGGACAAGCGAACCCAGTGCGGTTTGAGCTCACCATGGTAACCGTGCTGCTTTGTATATGATGGAGTCGATCTTTTTCAGACATCTGTTATATGAATTAATTAGTCTGGTGCTTTCCTTCTAAGCGACTTGCAGTGTTAAGCTACCTTCAGTTATTTACCCATTTGTACAACTCGGTAACTTTACTGCAGCAGTTAAGGGTAAGTACCTTGCTCAAGGGCACTCTCTACAACTTTCTACAGCTTCCCGGACCACAGCACTGAGGAGAAGCATAGGGCTAGTGTATAATGGGGTAAAACATGAATACTGTATGGTGAGTAATATAATAGAGAATAATTAAAAGAATGAATTAAAGGAATAGTGGTAATACAGAGTGAATAATAGTAAATTTTTATTTTGAACACGTGGGATGAACGATCCCGCAGCTGAGAACTCGTCCACGGCTTGGTGTCAATATGAAGCCTTCGGTGGGCTCTCAGCCTGGGCCTGAGGGGTCTCGCTGGACCATACATCCCTCCCGTGTGAGCCGCACACACACCCAGAGGATAGTTCAGTTTGCTTCGGCATGAGCACCGCGATTCCGCTTTTCTCCACGGACCAACTCCTCTCTGCTTTGCAGGTCCTCGAAGAACGAGTGCAGGCAAAGAATGGAGGCGAGTAGGAGATGAAACAAAGCGTGTAATTTAATTTCTGCTGAATCTTAAGAGCCCTGGGCAAACGCGCTGATTCAGCTGACCTACTTCTCCCCGACCTTCATTCTTCGTCGCTCCTCCCCGCTTCCGTTTCTGACGGGAACGGATGTCGAATGGCTTCCCCCAGCCCCTCGGTCTCCTCTTTTCCACATTCGCACGTTCGTCATGCTTCGATCCTATTTTACATTAGCGTGTTCAGCCAATGGGGGGGATGCTCTTTCGGGGAGGGGAACTGCCCTGCCGAGTATAAGGCAAAGACAAAGTCCTGGAGAAGATGCCTGCTGGATGTTCGCTCGCCCATCTGTTTGGAAGTAGAGTTAGAGCTTCTAACTGATGGGTTTGTATGGTGTGTGTGTGTGTGTGTGTGTGTGTGTGTGTGTGTGTGTGTGTGTGTGTGTGTGTGTGTTCACATCCCCCAACATTGCATGGATATTTTTTGTGAAAAAGCAGACTTTTTGAGTCCGATGAAATGGCTTAAAGGTTCAACGACAAGCGCCGAACTCGAGCACAGACCAGCACTGCCTTCCACGCGTCCGGATACGCATCGCAGGCGGCATCCGCGTTGCCTATTATTTATTAAATTTATTGACGTCGGTTGCAGTCTGTGCACCGCAGTCAGTGTTTGCTTGCTCCTCAGAGCCTTCTGTAGCGTAACAAGTCCTTCCCATGAAACGGGCTACCTGACACGGGTCTTTTTCACTACCGATCGCATCTCTCATTTCTGTCGGTGGGAAGAGCCCAGATGATTTGTCTCAGAGGGCTCTTTAATGATGGATTGCACCTCCGGCGTCCGAGGACTGTGGGTCACATGGGCACATGACTGCTCAATGAGGGAGAGCGGGAGCCTAATGGCAGTGGGGAGGGTGCCGGGCTCTCTAGTGAGGTGGGGTTGCAGGAGAAAACCCGTTCGGTGCCCTGCCAGGACGTTGGGCACCAAGTGGCTTCCTTGGCCGAGGACCATTGGCTGCTCCAGGGCTAGGACCGTTCCCCAGAGTGGGCCCAGTTAGACACACCGTTTGGTCGTGTCACACATCTGGATGGCAGTTCAGTTGGGTACTTGGAGGCAGTGAGGGTAAAAACACCCCCCCCAAAAATGTGCATGTGGTCGTCCGCTGACAGTGGGGTTGTGTTCCAGTGACCTCATTGTAAGTCAACTTTGCCTTAAATCACAAATTCTCTAATCCTGTATTAAATGAACCATATATATATATATATATACACACACACACACACTGTATGTATATATAAAGGATTGTTGTATTTTTTTATACTTGCTCGAATACTGCTTGTTGTATAAAAGGGCTTTGTATTATTATTATTATTATTATTATTATTATTATTAGTATTTTAACATCATTCATATTGAAATAATACAAAGAATAGTAATAATATATAGTACAGGATTGTAATTTTCCTGCCACACTGTTACTTTCTTGGTTCATTGTCTTCGGCTTTTTATTTTCTGCACCATCAGAACACTCACTTTTCCCATTTTAAATAAAAGTAGCTGAAAGGGAATCGTAAAGGGAAAGTATTGTAACCAATGGAGAACTGCTGTTGGATACCAAACAGTGACTGAAGCCCAAAGCCACTCTCCCATTAGTAAGGTTCGTGGGACAACCGTTGTTAAGTCGAGGACTACCTCTAGTTGTTTGGGATGTGGGGATGATGAACCTGCTCTTTGCTTTGCTCGTTGGATACAAGTTTCTTTTCACGATGGCCTCAATGGGGTCTCTAAAGTCCACGTTGGAGCTCACCAACATTGCCATTTCTGTCTTGTCTTTGCTCAGATTGGCTCTGAAAATGGATTGAGAACTTCAAGCCCTCTTGATGGACATTTGCGGTAAGTGTCTAGGGTGTGGTAAACTTGTTTTGTACCTTGGTAAATAACCTTGTTTGACATTTAAATCTATTCCTTCTGCATAGACTCTTCTCCAAAGTGACATACATTTGTGGGTGTACAGAAGTGTGTTTCACAACAGACGAAAGGTTTTGGAAACTGGCACGTGATGATGGAAGCAGTCAGTTTGTCTGATACTGTTGTGTTTGTAGGTGCCTGTAAAAGTGACTCGGACAGGAAATACAAAAGTGCTGGAGATCTGATTTTATGTAGCTGTTAGGAGATCAGGAGAAAAGAGGGTTTGTTAAGCATGTTTTGAGACCTTCCTCCCATTAGTAAGGTTAATAGAGCAACCATCATTGTCAAGGACTACCTGTAGTTGTTTGGGATGTGGAGATGATGGACCTGTTCTTTGCTTTGGTCGTTGGGAGGGATTCAGCAGCTCTGAGGGACAGAGGGATCTCGTTCCACCATATGGGGCCGATACTTGAGAATGTACAGGTGTAAGATTTTGGATGCCTCCTGAGTGGTATCATCAGTATTACTAATAATAATAATAATTAAAATGTTTTCCCATCTCCTGTGAGTGAGACACAACACTTGCATGATGGTATAAAAAAATGAAGCTATTTTTTTTTTGTTGATTTTGTACAGATGAGCTAATGGCAGACCAAAGGATGGACATTTCTTCAACGATGAACGAGTTCATGTCGCCGAGCCCGACTAGCTTGATCAGCAGCTCCATGAGCGCTGGCGGCGTGGACTACACACGCAAGAGGAAGGGCAGCTCCACGGACTACCAGTAAGGCCCTGCCGTGCCTCGCATTGTGGCTCCACGGCGGCGTCTTCGCCACTGTGTCCTGTTCTCTCGCTTTGAGAGCCCTTGATTTCCCTTCAGCCACTTCTTGTAAGATGCAGAAGTTTAGGAATTGCACTTAACTCATAAAGGTGAAGTAACGTGTTGATTGAATGAAGCAGATTGTGGAATATTTTGATATACTGGCATGGGAAATTGTTCAATATAATATTTCATTATTTTGTTTCTGCAGAATCGATGGATTTTCCTTTGAGTAAGTATTCCTGAACTTTACTCAGGTCTTACTTGCAGAATTACACATACTCTATATGGCTGTAATATCACAGACTTAGAGGAGTACTTGATGTGTCCTTAATGAAGATCCCATGTCTGCTTACCTTCAGTCTGTAATAACTTTAAAATGACTTTTCTCCCCTATGAGGAAAATGCATTTATTTATTTATTTATTTAAGAGAATAATTAATTTCTCATAATTTACAAATTCTTGTTATTGCGTGAAGTCTGTAAAGAACACACACGGGTTAAAGGTTCACAGCACAGCACCCACGGGCATTATAATTTGATCTTGTTTTTAAAAAGCTTTTGTAAGGAAATTGTGGATATTTTTCCCCACATACACTTAGAGGAAGGATAGTGTTTGGAAAATGGTGCACATGTGGACAGGAGGAGTTCAGGAAATCCACGTTTTACTGTATTGTGTTAAAGTACATTACTCTGGTTTATACTTCGCTCTATTTTAAACAACACTCTCCAGATGTCTGTATGTACAGATTCCTGGTTGTTGGCCGTAGCCTTCGATTATTAAACTAGACTCATCTGTCAAATTATCTTTATGTATCTGAAAATTCAGTTTTTGCTGAATATTGATCTCGTCTTTATTTGGTCTGAAGGGATGGCTTGGACCCAGACAAGGACAAACAACTTGGACGGTATGCTCTTTTAAATGTTTTTAGATGTTTCTCGCTGCTAAAAAAAAAAATAAATAAATAAATTTAAAAAAAAAAGCTATCTACTTTTTCCATAGTTTAAGTCTATGAAACAGTACAGATGTATTATGATGGCAGTGACCGGCAGCCCAGGAGTGATGTGGGCTTCCTACCGTTCCTTCCTGCAGGGACTGTGCTGACCAGCAGGGAAGGATTAAGAATGCCAGGTACCCGTCATCCTCCCGCTCCCGCCTGGCTTGACCTCCCGTTGGGACAGGAAAACCTTTGGTTACTTCCCTGTTCGAGGCCTAGGAACGAACGCTGGCCTCTGATCACTGTAACCGTGGTGAAACCCTAAGTAATAAAAGCATTTCTGCTTTTACTGTAACGGATACACAGTTCTGTGACGCGTCATTTCAGTTTAATGTAGCTGGGGAAAGAAACATGGCTAATGCATTTCACTTAAAAGTGATTTCAGTTTGCATGATTAAAACGGCAAATTAAGACTGATGAGGAGATCAAAAACAAACGCGCAGGAGGTCACGGAAAAATTATACCGCTGGTTCTCGATTTAGGTTCCGTCCTGAGCGCCCCGCTGCGAGTCCGTTTTGTCGCAAGTCTCCTTACGTCATGCGAACCATTAAGATATACATGCATGGATGCTGTGTTGCGTAATAGGGCTTTCTCGTGTTTTTTTTTTTTTAAATTTTTTTCCACTGATTTCACACATTATCCATGTAGAAACGGTACTAATATAGAGCAGTAATATAAATCCAATACAGTATTGTATTTTCGTTTTAATTTCTGAATTTGTCTTTCGCTTTTTTCTGTTCAGCACAAGCAGAACCCTCACTTTTTCACTTGCAGACCATTTTCAGTAAAAGCAGGAAACAAAATGTTTTTGTGAACAAGTGCAGTCACTGCTAGACACCCAAACGCTGGCGGGGACTCGGACAAGAAGCAGTAAGGTGCCTTGCGGTGCCATCGTGGACATTATGACCAGTTGTTGGGACTAGGAAATAATATACGGTCGATGGTACTGCTCTCGTAAGTCACACGGTTCGTAAGTCAAGGACCGCAGAGAGGAAGATGGACAGCCTGTGTTGGTTTGTACCGCACCGTGTGTAAGTGTGTCCTTCGCTGTGTGGTCGACAGGGAGGCCCACAGTCAGATCGAGAAGAGGCGGAGGGACAAGATGAACAGCTTCATCGATGAGCTGGCCTCCTTGGTGCCCACCTGCAACGCCATGCCCCGCAAGCTAGACAAGCTCACAGTGCTGCGCATGGCTGTCCAGCACATGAAGACGCTACGAGGTGAGCGTACACGCTCAGACTTGCGAGTCCCTACGTGAAGCAGCACGGACCTATCTGACGTGGGCATGTTGGGGTGTAACCTGGTGCTGTCTGGGTCGAGTTCCATGAGAGGCCCTGCTATAGAACCCTTGAGTGAGGTGCTTGTCTTGACTTGCTCTGGTAGTTCAATTCAACCTTTATTGTCATAAATTCAGTGCCTGTAGTGCAAGGCAACATACAAATGCAAAATATAAAGCACGGCAAAATGCAAAGAAATAAACGGAATAAAATACAGAATCAATAGTGCAATAATATAGAATGAATAGTAGAATACACACACACACACACACACACATTTTCAGAACCGCTCGTCCCATACGGGGTCACGGGGAACCGGAGCCTACCCGGTAACACAGGGCGTAAGGCCGGAGGGGGAGGGGACACACCCAGGACGGGACGCCAGTCCATCGCAAGGCACCCCAAGCGGGACTTGAACCCCAGACCCACCGGAAAGCAGGACCGTGGTCCAACCCACTGCGCCACCGCACCCCCCCCATAGTAGAATACAATAGTAGTAAATACAAATGGAGGTCGACTGCAATGCAAAATAATCTGTACAGACAGTATAAACTGATGGAATTCTGAGTTGATTTGATAGAAATGGCAGCAAAACAGCTAAACGTGCCGAAAGGATCGCGGCGTTATGTTCGTTTTTGTTTCGTTTCACAGGTGCTGCTAACCCTTACACTGAAGCAAACTACAAACCGGCGTTCCTTTCAGATGATGAGCTGAAGCACTTAATTCTGAGGGTAGGTTTTCGGAGAGCTCCCCTGTTTTACCGTAGAAGTGTGATGGGAAGATGCTCACGCGATCATCTCGACGTCCTCGCAGGCTGCTGATGGCTTCCTCTTCGTTGTCGGCTGTGATCGTGGCAAGATCCTCTTCGTCTCAGAATCGGTGTACAAAATCTTGAACTACAGCCAGGTATGTATGTTGGTGTATCGTGCAAAAGACGGTGGATATTCGCAGTTATTTTAAACTATACCCTTCATTTATCATTTCATTGGGGTTACGTTTTATTTATTTGCCAGATTCTCTTTCGTAATGTAATTTTATCGCTGTGACAGAATATTGTTCAGTGTAATGGTTTATACACTCAGCGGCCACTTTATTAGGTGCACCTGTTCAACTGCTCGTTAACGCAAATATCTAATTGGCCAATCACGTGGCAGCATCTCGATGCATTTAGGCAGGCATGTAGACCTGGTCAAGACGATCTGCTGAAGTTTAAACACAGCATTGGAATGGGGAAGAAAGGTGATTTAAGTGACTTTGAACGTGGCATGGGTGTTTGTGCCAGACAGGTTGATCTGAGTATTTCAGAAACTGCTGATCTACTGGGATTTTCACGCACAGCCATCTCTAGGGTTTACAGAGAATGGTCAGAAAAAGAGAAAATATCTAGTGAGCGGCAGTTCTGTGGGCGAAAATGCCTTGTTGATGCCAGAGGTAAGAGGAGAATGGCCAGACTGGTTCGAGCTGATGGAAAGGCAACAGTAACTCAAATAACCACTCGTTACAACCAAGGTATGCAGAAGAGCATCTCTAAATGCACAACATGTTGAACCTTGAAGCAGATGGGCTACAGCAGCAGAAGACCACACAGGGTGCCACTCCTGTCCTTCCTAATAACAGGAAAATGAGGCTACAATTTACAATAGAATATTGGAAAAACGTTGCCTGATCTGATGAGTCTCGATTTCTGCTGCGACATTCAGAGGGTAGGGTCAGAATTTGGCGTAAACAACATGAAAGCATGGATCCATCCTGCCTTGTATCAACGGTTCAGGCTGGTGGTGGTGGTGTAATGCTGTGGGGTATTTTCTTGGCACACTTTGGGCCCCTTAGTACCAACTGAGCATTGTTTAAATGCCACAGCCTACCTGAGTATTGTTGCTGACCATGTCCATCCCTTTATGATCACAGTGTACCCATCTTCTGATGGCTACTTCCAGCAGGATAACGTGCCATGTCACAAAGCCCAGATCATCTCAAACTGGCTTCTTGAACATGACAATGAGTTCACTATACTCAAATGGCCTCCACAGTCACCAGATCTCAATCCAATAGAGCGCCTTTGGCATGTGGTGGAACGGGAGATTCGCATCATAGATGTGCAGCCGACAAATCTGCAGCAACTGCATGATGCTATCATGTCAATATGGACAAAAATCTCTGAGGAATGTTTCCAGCACATTGTTGAATCTATGCCACGAAGAATTAGACACTTCTGAAGGCCAAAGAGGGGTCAAACCCGGTACTAGCGAGGCATACCCAATGAAATGGCTGGAGTGTAGATGTGTGAAGAGGTTGTCAGAATGGTCCTCTATATTAAACAAGGGCATTGCTTATACAGTCAGTGGTTGAGCACAATGTTTCATAGGAGCACAATTTGATGCAGTTTGTTTGTAGAGCGCTCTTCCCAGCAGTGACATAGCTTGCTGACCAACAAATAAGAGCAGGACAGTTAGAATAACACAGTGTGTTACAGTGATGATGCACGGCTGAATTGGTCAAGCAGGCCGGCTGGTAGCTGAGGAGAGGAAAACAACAACAACAAAAAAATTCCATTCATGGCGAAGGGGAGAAAAATGAACCTCTAGGGGTTCAAGTACCAGTGGTTGCCCACCCCTCCTAGCATTCTAGTGTGGTTACAGGGGACCTGTGTAACAAGCTTTCAGACTTGCTGTGGGGTCACTTTGGACACAATTTGTACACAGTGGCTTATAGAATTTCCAGTAATGTTGGGGTTAAGCATGAGAAATTTGAAATACGTTAATCTGTCTTTCTCATTCTTGGTCAAATTTGCTTTGCAGAACGACCTGATTGGCCAGAGTCTCTTCGACTACCTGCATCCCAAAGACATCGCCAAGGTCAAAGAGCAGCTGTCTTCATCGGACACGGCGCCGAGGGAGCGGCTCATCGACGCCAAAAGTGAAGTGGTTTTGCTTCTTGATAGTAGGGTGGGGGTCAGTCCCAGCCGGAGGGAGTCCTGCTGTGAGAGCTGGGAGGTCGAATTAATCGAGGCAGGTCTCCAGGTGTTTCAGGATCCCAGTAGTAGGTCTTCACCGACCCTGAAGATGCTGGTCCATTACTGCACTGAGCCTCAAAGGAGGGGTAATAGTTATGCTCCCTGTATAAACGGCAAGACAGTCCATGTCGGTTGTTTTTTGCATTTTCAAGTAGATTTCCATTCTCAGTATTGGCTGCTTGCTCTGGTGTAACGAGAAAAATGCTGTACAGTGTATATATATTTTTCTCGAGCAGCCTTTACACATATGAGAACATGTCCAGCAGCTGGTGCCCTAGGAATCCAGAGTAGTTCCTCAGTTCTGTGTAATGAATAAGCATGACATGATGGCTGTGACGCAGTAGGGTAACGGTGAACCGTGTCCCGGCTCACAGCTGGCCTGCCCGTGAAGACGGACATTGCCCCCGGACCGTCCAGACTGTGCTCTGGAGCCCGCCGCTCCTTCTTCTGCCGGATGAAGTGCAATCGGCCCTCGGTGAAGATGGAAGACAAGGAGTTTCCCTCAACCTGCTCCAAAAAGAAAGGTAATAACCATTGCCGTTTCTCGTACAGGCCCTCAGTTTTTCGTTTATTTTAGAACCAGTTGATCTGTACAGTCTGTGGTCTCTAGCAGGTTTATGGTCTGTAGCAGAACTGTGTGGTCTGTAGGCAGCAGTTTATTTTGGCTGCCCATCTCTGAATCCAGTGAAGCTCAAAAATAGCCACACTATTATTAAAATATTGGTAAATAAATGTAATACATTTATTTTAGCCCTCTTGACACTGAGTCACACATACACCACCTAAACTTGACACATAACTGAAAAATAATTTTTGGTGCTCTCAACAGATTTATTCACTCGGCCTCTTTTATTACATCAATATTAGTGACACCTAACTTGCACAAGTATTTCACCTCATGGAAAACTAATTTTGCATATTTTTTTTTTTTAAATGTTGCACATTACATTTGTTTTGCATTACAAGTACATCTTGTGATGCTTCATATTTAGTACAAATTGAAAACTATGAAAAAATGGTAACGAACTGGTTGCCGAGAAGTGTCGTCTGCACTGTTGACATTTAGCTGCTTGCCGAGCTGTCAGATGGCATGGCCGTTGAAGACAGACTGTGAAAAATAAAGTGGATAAATTGTCTGAAAAACAATTGTACAATGACGTACACTGATGCTTATCCAAAAATTTTCAGAAATGTAGCATAATGAAATATTTGGATAATAATCCAGTTCACCAAAACACACATTTTTACTAAATTGCCACTTGATTAAAAAATTAATTGGAGGGAAGAATGAAACAGTCAGATGGGTCTTTAAAATGTCTGTAGGTTTATATAAAGTAATGCGAGGAGAGGTCGTCCACGTCCAGCTTTATTTAAATATTGTAGTCGCTACTAAAACAGGGTGTCCCCTAAGTCTGCAGTCGTAGGAAAAATAATAAAAGCTATCAATGCAGCAACCTCCCTCTGATTTCCTACAAGTTCTTCTGCACATGGGATGCAACAAATGGCAAAATTAAAATGAATGATTTTCCCCTATGATTCCAGATTTATGTAGACCCCCTCCCGTGTTTTATTTATTGCTGCTTTATGCTCTGATAGAATTATGTTCGAAAAGATGTGAACAAAATTCTGATCGGGACAATGAGCGGCTTTGCGCTGACATCTGATGTGTTACTCATGTTGACAGTTAATCTCCACGTGCGATGCTGTCACTACATTGTTCTCTGCCATGCAGAAACTGTGACAGATGAGCGTCTGTGTTGCTTGTTTTTCCTTCCATTGGGGGGGACCGCAGCGGACCGCAAGAGCTTCTGCACGATCCACAGCACTGGCTACCTGAAGAGCTGGCCGCCCACCAAGGTGGGCCTGGACGAGGACAGCGAGCCGGACAACGAGGGCTGCAATCTCAGCTGCCTGGTGGCCATTGGCCGCCTGCACCCCCACATCGTTCCCCAGCCCAGCAGCGGCGATATCCGCGTCAAGCCCACCGAGTACGTCTCGCGCCACGCCATCGATGGGAAGTTTGTTTTTGTGGATCAGAGGTGAGCACACGCATTGTTTGTGAAGGGGAAAAAAACTCACTTTTCAGTCCATTTAGCCGTGTTTATAAGGGTATTATACTGTATTGTAACGACCCACGTTACTGCTTTAATGTAAATAGTTGCATTATGGGAAATTTGTAAATAATGTTCGTAACCGCTGGGGTTACGTCGGGGGGAAATGGTGGGTTGACTGGCTGCCACTGTGTTAAGGAGAACTTAGGGGCGCTAAGGCAGGCTGGCTGTAAGCGCAGGTCTTGGAGGAAAAGGGGTCCTCGGACCGAGAGCATTATTCCCTTTGTGTTGGTGTTCAAATAAACCGTTCGTTATGAACGCTGCCTCCGCGTCCTTCCTCGCCCCATCCAAACCCACGGCGCTGCGCGCCACAGTATTTTTGGAGTATGAGAACATCCATCTGTCCATCCAGCCATTCATTTTCAATAGCTACGTGTCCAGTGCAGGGTCACAGTGGTCCAGAGTGTATCCCAAGCAATGAGGAACAAGTCCATCGCAGGGCAATCTCTCTCTCTCACACATACACACTCACACTTTAGAGTCACCAGTTTTCCTGAAACCTCTTTGGACAGTGAGAGGGGAAACCATATGGACATGTGGAAAACATGCAAACTCCACGCAGCCTGAACTGGAGTCAAACCCGTGTCTGAACCCACATCCCAGGAGTGTGAGGCATCAGTGCCGCTGTGCCTCCCTGAGCGCCCAGTGCTTTAAATTCATGTCTGATCTCATCAATGGCCTCCCAGGGGCTCTGAATCCGAACAGAACGTGACAGGTGGAGCGAGAGAGGATTATGGGTTCTTTTGTACGCCTTAAGATATTTTTTTAAGATTTTAATTACTGACAAAGTGTCGTCTTTGAATATCTGCAACACTTGAATGGTCGTGTTCACATTTCAGGGCTACAGCCATTCTTACCTATTTACCGCAAGAGCTTCTCGGCACGTCCTTCTACGAGTACTTCCATCAAGATGACATCGGGCACCTTGCAGAATGTCACAGACAAGGTACTGTGGCATTGTCCCTGGATTTTCACTTGTTGTTACTGATCTGCCACCTTTGTTAGTGATGCTCATACAGGGGTAGCGGGGAGTGTAGTGGTTAGAGCTACTGCCTTTGGATCTAAAGGTTGCAGGTTTGATCCCCACCTTTGGCTGTAGACCACTTGAACAAAGTATTTGCCCTAAACTGCTTCAGTAAAATTACCCAGCTGTATAAAAGGGGAAATAATTGTAATGGGATTATCATTGTAAGTTGCTTTGGAGAAAAGTGATGTCTAGAAGTTGTGAATTCCCATCAGTCCCTACATCTGTAGCGTATCGATCCTGCTGTTTGAATTGTAGCCCCAGAACCGTAAGGCGCTGAGCGTTCGCTGCATTGCCCTCCTCTCCCGCTTGCAGTGCTGCAGATGCGCGAGAAGATCCACACCAACTGCTACAAGTTTAAGATCAAGGACGGTTCGTTCATCACGTTACGCAGCCGTTGGTTCAGCTTCATGAACCCCTGGACCAAAGAAGTGGAGTACATCGTTTCCACCAACACAGTCGTCTCGTGAGTCGCCGCTCACCTGCCCCCCCCCCCGCTGCAGTGAACAGAGCTGACGTTGGTGTTCAGCTGTGCTCTTTCACTCTGAAACGTGTAAAAGAGGGGTAAACATCACCCGATTTGCACCAGTTGACACAATGCACTTTAAACTGTTCTAACGTTAAACCACATAATTGGAGAAGCAAAGATTTAGGAAATCCCCTGAAATTGTTTTTGAAATATAATTTTGACGTTTTAGTTGCATTAAAATTTCAGTCTTGGTCCTTTTTTATTTATTTTTCCTTTATTTATTTCTGCTTTTTAGATCTCCCCCCCCCCCCGTTGTAGCTCCTAATTGTTTTTAGGTCAAGGCTGAGCCTAAAGTGCCTACTGTGCTTGGGCTCTCGCTCCCATTCTCTCCTGCTGGAGGGTTTCATGCAGAACTGTTTTTCCTTAACAGTGGCAGTACGGTGGAGTGTGTGGACCCCAGCTACCCGCAGCTCACCACCTCCCCTCACAGCATGGACAGTGTGCTCATGGCTGCAGAGGGTAAGATGGAAATGTTTCCCCACCAGGATGAAGCCCTTGTTTGTTTGGTACAGATCAAATCCTGGTTGGAAGATTGTAATAATAAAAATTATCATGAATACACGGTGGCGCAGCGGGTTTGGCCGGGTTCTGCTCTCTGGTGGGTCTGGGGATCGAGTCCTGCTTGGAGTTCCTTGTGGCGGTCTGGCGTCCTATCCTGTAGGATTCCCCTCCCCCTTAAGCCTTGCGCCGTGTTAGGCTCCGGCTTGCTGCAGCCCCCCTCGGGCAAAGCGGTTTCAGCCAGTGTGTATGTGAATACACTGATAAGGGTCAGTAACAAAAAAATTATTTTAAATTATGACAACATATTGATCTGTCATTGAAAAATGAATTTTATAGTGTATTGTCAGTTGAAGGGTAGAGACTGAAGTCAGTTTTGATGGTGTATACAAGTGATTGTCGACTAGAACGGCTGCTCCATCAACCTTATATTATTATTTTCCAAGTCCTGACGTAGTCATAAAGCCCTATGCTGTATGACATTGACTGCTACTACCTTTCCTATTGATGCAGTCAGTGAGTCTCAGTGATTGCACTTTATTTAGAGAACATTGTGTATGTAATTCCATTTGTTACTTTTTACTTCTAACGGTTAGTAAAAAACGTGTTCTGGTGGTGCAGAAAAGTGGCAGAAGAAAATGGGTTTAGAAAGGAAAGTGGAAAATAAGTGCACCATGAAAATATAATGCTGTACTCTATATTCTATATTATTGCTTTAACATAAATAATGCATGAAATTAATGAAAGCTATTAAAAATATAACAGGTGCAGGGAAGCGAGCCCTGCAGACTGTGCCTGGCATTGCTGGAGGTACGAGAGCAGGAGCTGGGAAGATCGGCCGCATGATTGCCGAGGAAGTGATGGAGATCCAGAGGTGAGTTTAGAAACTGCTGAGTTCCACTACCACCGTTGTTTGGGTTCGTGTCCCCAGCTGACCGATTTAAATGGGACTTGAACACTGCTCTGGCAATAATGTGCGTGTGTGTGTTTGTGTGTTTTCTCCTCCTGCAAAGGATTCGTGGTTCTTCACCTTCCAGCTGTGGCTCTAGTCCCCTCAACATTACCACCACACCACCTCCAGACACCTCATCCCCTGGAGGCAAAAAGGTATACTTATAAATGTTTTTTTCCCCCAAAGTGACCTTGGAGTATTAAGCTGCCTGCTTATACTGATTTACCTATTTATTCAGCTGGGTAATTTTTTCAGGGTAAGTATGTTTATCAAGGGTACTAGTTCAGGATGTAGGATTTGGACCTGTGACCTCTTACTCCAAGGGGAGCAGCTTTAACCGCTATGCCACCTGCTAGCTGAACTAGAGCCACAATCCTGTTTCCTTCAAACTGCTAGGGATAATAGTCTCTCATTGTACATTTTATTACTCAGGTTACCATGCTTGCACACTCAGCTAACTGGACAGATTTGAGAGTTCAGAAATTTAAATAAAATGTGTTGTTTTTTGGTATTAACACTTGTCCTGACAGATCCAGAACGGCGAAGCGGCAGAGCTTACTTCGGCGGGGCTCCTGCATGGACAGGACGCTATCGGTTACCCGTATTCCAACAACTCCATCATGAGTACGACCTCGTTTCGTAACTGCTTGAGAACCGTGCAGGAAACGGCACCCACTAACAGCTGTATATAGAATTATTGGGCAATATTTCTACTTTTTCTACAGACAGATAATGCAAAGTCTGACTACTTGATGTGAGCTGGTAAACACAGCCAGTTTATCATGTTCTCCTTTGGCCATGCAGGTGACAGCTCCCATCTTGGTATCAGCATCATGGATGAGCCAGGCTCCAGCAGCCCAAGCAATGATGAGGCGGCCATGGCGGTCATCATGAGCCTGCTGGAGGCAGATGCCGGCCTGGGGGGCCCTGTGGACTTCAGTGACCTGCCGTGGCCTTTATGAGAGCCTGCTGGGGGATGAGACTGTCAAAGAATGGAAGGCACACTTCACCACGTTGTGTCTGTGAGCCATATCAACAGGGCTTGGCTCTACCCGCAGGAGTGAGGAGAGCTGAGGAAAAAATGCCATTGGCTAAGACAGAACTTGGCACGATGAGTTTACGCATCTGCCTGCAGCTGAACAGTGCCCTTTGCTGGGATTTCTATGTCCCCCTCACACACACTGCCTCATCCCCTGGCTTTTGGAACACTTTATATTTTAGTGTTACTGTTTTTACACTACAGTTTCCATGTTGAGTATTAAGAGTTCAGATCTTTATCATGTAAGAATTCTCTTAATATACATGTATTGTACCAGCAGTCATTTTTAAAATAAACTTTCTCCTTATGCAGCAGTTTTTCCCATTCTTAAACTATAGTGGGTGTTGGCATCACTTTTTAAAGTGATGAGTTGAACCTGAACATGTTCAGAAGCAAAAGGGAGGGAGTCAAACTACAGTTTTACAATATGGCAAACTAACCAAGTATTTCAGGGCAACAGCTGTCAGAGTAGTTAATCACTTTACAAAGAAAGGATCTGGGTTTGAATCCAAGTACATACTGCAGTATCCCTGCTCAAGGTACTTACCCTGAATTTATACAGTAAAAAAGATTAATACAATTACTTTTGTATACTGAGCTTAAATTACCCAGTTGTATCAGATAGCTTGAAGGAAATGGTTGGCTAAAATACTGAATTGACCATATGTTTGCTATTAAATATAGATAATAGCAAAGTCAATCAAGTACTGCTGCATAAATGTTGCTGTACAGTGCTGCCATCAAGTGGCCAATAGCTGAAAGTGACAAGAGGTTTGGAAAATATTTGCACATCTCATGTAGACTTGTGTTCACGGTTGAGGCTCCTTCTGCAAAAACCACCACTCCACTAAGCAAAATGCTGAAGGCAACGCAGATCCCTGCCCCACCTAAAGTGACAAGTCCAAATTAAAGCCACCCAAAGAAGACCAACACAAGGCTGTGGTTTCAGAGTCTTTATGGGACCAAAGTTCTCAACAAAACAGGTCCTAAACCACAGGAGTTGCAGATGTCCAGCTGAACACAGCCCGTCTAGTGTGTAACACAGCATCAAAGAAGCAGGCCGAGCAGGTGAGATGCAACACTGCCAATGCGTTGCCATAACAACAAGCAACACCAGCATTTGACCCTGAGGGGCCGGCCTCACGGGGCCGTCAGCAGATGCTTCGCACCTCCTGGTTCAGTTTCCACCTGTTTGTTGCAACAGCAAAGGATCAAAGCAAAATCATTTCCCCAAAGAAAAGAAAAACCCAGTCGCACACATTAGCACCACAGTGCAACAACCTGTACGCACAAAACAAAAAAACCTAACTGTAAGCCCAATTTCCAAAAGTGGGTTTGCTAAATGTAGTTTAAATATCTGATAAAAATAAATCTCCTTTGGTCAAGTTAGAAAATAAAAGTAAAAACACGGAGGAGAAAGATTCTGTCCCTCGCCAGTGTCCTGTGTCCCTCTTTGGGTGTTACGGCAGACCAGGTCCTGGATGCTCTAAGGCTCCAAAGGAGGTGCAAAGGCAAGAGAGTCTTTTTTTTTTTTTGTCAGTGGCACTCACTCCTTGCTGCAGCATGCTGGGGGGCGGGGTGTGGTGGTGGGGTGCTGGTTTCAGACGGCAGGCGAGGACACGTCGGGGTCCGGGTCGCTGTTGCTGTAGTGGTTGCCAGGCAGTGGGTGGTGGGGCAGCACATCCAGCTCGTCCACCTGCGGCCCAGGGTGCAACACCACCAGCTGGTCCTGGGGGATATCGGCTGCAGCTGCTGCCAGGTTCGTGATGGACTTGCTCTTGACGCACTGGAAGTCCACATGGCGGCTCTTGCCCTCCTCTTTCTCCCAAGACATGCGGATGAAGGGACGCTGGACGTAGTTGTATATGACCTCTGGACGGCCGCCGGGGCGCTTCTTCACCTTCTCCTTGTACGTGGGGTAGCCTGGCAGGGAGGGAGGGGAACCCACTCAGGTTGTGCTGAACATTTAAGAAGCTGCTGGTTTATCTTAGAGCAAATGTAGCATCACCAGCCAGCGAGCAGTGCCCCCTCTGCTAACTAGCACACACAGGACACATTACATCACTGTTTTTAGTCATTAAAATATCCATCCCAGGAAAAGATGTGAAAGAATGATTTGATGTCGAATATTAGACAAGCACAGCATCACTGCAGTACAAAAGTGGGTTACAATTCATTTTAAATTTTCACCAAATATTGTCTGTACAGTTTCATAACTAAGCATAACATCTTTGTAGCCTCACACTGAAAACTACATTATTGAAAGTTATGAAAAATTTGATGTTAAATTATGCATTATGAAGAAACTGTACCTTCAATACCAGCTAATAAATTTGGACTGCAGTTAGTATTTAAATTGATATCAAAACCACAACACAAAAAAATAAGTATTAAACAAACCACTTACCTTCAATGCCTAATCTGATCTTCTTTAGACCCCTTTCCTTCAAAACCGATTTGGCAACATCTCGATTTTCGATGTACTTGAAGAAACGGTACAGTTTTGTACTGTATATTACTGCAACACAAATTTTTTAATCTTAACTTCCCGAATGCCACCAACAAGCGCATATTAATTAATTAAACCTTTTTAAAGACAATCTTCAAAAAGATGACCTTTGATCAATTTAGTCAAAAGTTTGAGTACACCAAAGCAGCCCCACACCATCACACTGCCACCTCCACGCTGACAATGGGAGCCACATAGATTAACTCATTCCCTGCATCTCACTATCACTATGTTAGACTCAAAAATTTTCACATTTTGACTCACTGGTCCGTAAGATAAATTTCTACTCTCCAAATGTTCCCTTTGTGTTTTTTGAACCAGGCAAATCTGAATTTGAGTGTATTCAAACTTTTCACAAAGTACTGCAGACAGGATGGGTGGGACTGCAATTTTGCAAGAACCTTGATATTAAACACTTGCATCAATTTGCTCTAACATTACACGTCATCAGGTGAAAGTTGTAACTAAGGGCTGAAGACAAAATGTATTAAGGAAACGCAACTAAAGCTCCGTAGGGAGCCACTCACTCTGTGAATACTCCTCGCCCATCTGCGGGGGGTACTCCTCGTCCCAGTCCACCACGTCATCATCTGTCAACACCACGATGTGGCACTCCCTCTCACCACTCTGTGCGCTCGCCACCATCAGGGGCAGCACCATCTCCTCCAGGTAGCACTCAAACTGGCGCCGTGCTCCATCATTAGATAGCTCGTGCATCAGGGCACCTGTGAGGCAAGGACAGAGCCAGAGACGTGGCAAGGAGGTTTATTACCTCAAAACTAATGGAATGACATTCTTGCAAAATCTCTCCTGTAGACACACACCACTGTACTGCAGCTTTAATTTATTCCTCTGCATTACAATCAATATCCAGAAACTGCAAACACTTTTTAAAAGACGTCTAGTCCTTAAAATAAATAAACGCAAAGTGCTTACATATCCGCTCGAAAAGCAAGAACAAAGCATTTCTTCCGGTACTACGTATACACTAATGGAACAGAAAACTGGGGAGAAGAGGATGAAGAGGAGGCGCCCTTACTGAGGTCTCTGCACTTGATGGTGCTGTAGTCGAAGGAGATGCACAGATAGTCGCACGCCTCCCTCAGCTCTGGGATCGAGATGCCATCAGGGCAGCGGATTACCCCCGATTTGTAGTAATCCTGGCAGTCGGGATGCGAAGTGCAAACAAAGACAAAGTCATTCAGTGTGGTGGAGGGATTCCAACTTATGAAACCACCCTCTAAAAGCAAAAGGAAACAAGAGGACTATTTACACCCTGGGCTCATGCGTATTCACAACCAGCAGAACTGATGAAGACCCCACCAGTAGATAAAAACAGAAACACAATGGAGGAGAAGTGGGGTGAAGAAAATGGCATCTGATTCCATTCTCAACATTTAATTTATAACATGACCAATATTAACACTTCTGAAACCACCACTGTTTTTCTGAAAAGCTGAAATACCTTTCAGTATTTATACCATAGAGGCAGCATGGTGGCACAGCAGGTAGCTGGTGCCTCACAGCTCCTGGACTGTAGGTTCAAACGGTTTCAGTCCAGCTCATTATAGGTGGAGTTTACATCGTCTCCCCGTTTTCGCATGCGTTTCCTCCCACAGTCTAAAGACATGTGTTTCAGGGGAACTGGTGACTCTAAACTGCTGTTAGCATGTCGGTGTCTTGTGATGGACTGGTCTCTCATCCAGGGTGTACCCTACGTCACATTCTATGATCCTAGGCTAGGCTCCAGACCACTATAACCCTGCACTTGAAAAGCAGTTATTGATATTGAATGGATTGATTTTAATAAAACTTCACATTTCACTCAAAACCCCAATGCCGGTGTCAGTCGCAGAGGGAATTGCATAGTATTTGCATAAATTCATTCGGACTAGATTTTAGTCTGAGGGAAATTCATTTAATTTTATTCAATAGTTTTAGAGGGAAATGAATATATAATGTGCCATAGATGATGACTGAGAAGAAATAAAGCATTCCCAGGAAATTCTTATAAATCTCTATTATGTAACAACCAAAAGATTACCCTCACAGTTTTCCTCCCTATATACAAACGGCAACATGCCCTGCAGGTCAGTGTAACCACTGTCCATTATTAAAATACGCACACATACCAATTACTGAGAAATGTCATTCAGACGTGAGGGAAAGATGCAGAAATTCTAAATCCGTTTTGAATGTAGGCGTTGAGGATTTATTCCTGCACCTACACACTACAATAAGTCAGAGGAAGAGATTTACGTGCCTGAAAATGCACTAACAGTAATTACTCCCTGTTTTATAAAGCCACATTAACTTAGTAAATGAACATTACTGGACACTTTCCACAGCCCACCCTCAGCATTTTAAATGTGCACATTTACTTCGAGTATTTATGATCTGAAAACAGTTCAAGTACCTTCCATTCCTACTACAAATTGAAATAAAAACCATTTCATCTAATAACTTCTCTGAAAAGAGTCTTTAATGCAGTGCTGACTATCAGCAATAAACCGCACCATGCAAAGCAGTGGGGGCAGGGGAATGTACAAACACTACATTTGTGATATTCTAAAGAATGTAATTCCTCAAAAACAATGAAGATTAGAAATTGCTCTTACCAAAATAGCTCGAAACACGGTCGAGCTGATTCCCTCGGCCACTTCATATTCCCCTTTCTCATTGGGTCGAGTGAAATTGTGCTCCCTCCCGGATCCAAACATCCTATGTAAAAGGTAAACAAAGCTCAGCAACACCCACAGGCCAGTGCTACCTACCGCAAACACGTATGTTTAGAAATAACTCTAAATATCTTTTCATGGTTTCTCCTCGAAACAAGACAATTGGTGTAAATTCATTTCTGCAACTAACTTACTGAGAATATCTTCAGAGTTCAAAGTTTAAAAATTTTAAAAAACCAATACAATCATCAATGTCAACAATCATTCACATAGACTGGGAGAGAAAAACTGAGTAAAGAATCAAAAATAAGTCTTACCAAGTATTCATCATCGCAAAATCAGATTTACACAGTGTTACTTGTAAATAAATCAAAGAACATCTGTATTATTGAAATTAATTTTGTAGATAAAGTTGAAAGTGGCCAGTAGCTGATGAACACTATGCATGTTAACATGATGAATCGGTCCAAAAAAAAAAAAAAGAAAAAAAAAAATTTTTCAGTTCTCAACGGGGTGAGTGAAGATGGCTTTTTTAGCTATTTTATTTTAATCCTGCTTCAACTAAAACTCTTGCAGAGTATTTGTATTCATTATAGCTTTATCAGACTCATACAGAACATAAAACTCAATTAAGCTTTGACTGATGGCGACATTTCAATTTGCAAACAAAACGAGCTCCATTTCCAATTGTATTCCTAAGGTTGAGACCATATAACTCAAAATAACTTCCATTCAAAACACTTTAAATATAAAAGTAAATCTGTGGTGTATGAAAGCACGCCTCCTACCTCCCCAGCATAGTGTTGGGCTGTGCAGTGAAGATGGATGGGTCAACCACAAAGCGCGTGTTGTCTACGATGAGTGTGACCCTCTCCGAAGTTCTGAGGCTGCGGGTGCCTTCCTTGGTGTTGTCGTAGACAAAGACCATCTCGCTCCCGGCCATCCCCGCAGCCATCCCTGCACCCAGGCCCTTGCAGGTGCCATCGCTGCTAGACAGGCTGCTGTTGCGGCTGCTGGTCACGCCGCTGCTGCTGGAGCCGTTTGGGGAGGCCTTCAGGGGTCGCGGACTGCTGGGCCGGGACGAGGAGCTTGTCTCCCGCTCGCGGTCTGCAAGGTATCCAACACACACTTTCAGCGAGAGGATGACTGCAGACTTATGAGTCAAATAATGAGTGCATGACTGAAAAATTAACTATGGGGAGCACAGAACCTTGCAGTTCCTCGTTTTATTTTAGTGGTCATTTTTTCATAAAGGAAGCAGCCCCATCAGCTATTACGCAAAAGCAGGACCTGTGGGTTCTAGCTCCTGAGGACTAATTCACAGCTTGGTCAGCTCGGTCAGCTCAGCCATGTGTTGCTCATTCTAATACACATCCCTACTTTAATACCCGTTTCTCTTGAGCAGATGCTCCAGAAAGAACCTTTTGTGTATGCCCAAATTGACTGGCAGCAAATAACCCGCTCAGGTCTTTTGTCTCTGACATCTAAAGTACCAGTGAACAGAATGAGTCCACCTGGGCAATACCTGTAAGGAACAAAATGGACTGAGAAGTGAAAGTAAAAGCACTGTACAGGTATCACATCTATGGGAACTGCTGCAGAAGAGCTGAGGAGGACATTGTGTCTTATTTCCGCTTGTTCATCAAATACCACAAGGAAAAGTAATGACATTCCAGCAAGTTCTCTCACTTTTCAGATATTGTATGCGGATAATGCAAACAATATCTTTCCAGAGTAAATGTGATGCTCATTCTTTACAAACATGTCATAACACTACTAATACAGGAAATACTGTCTACTAGTTCAGCCAACTAAGTGAAAGTGGGCTGACAGCAAGCGCAGTAATTGTCACTAGCCAGGAGCACGCACCGCTGTTGTGCTGGCGGGTGGGTGACGTTACATTCCGGATGCACGGGGTCAGCTGGCTCTCGACCCTCTCATGTGAGGAGTCCCGAGAGCGGTCGCTGGAGCGTCGGCGGTCTCGCGAGCGGTCGTACACCCCGCTGCTACCGTGCAAGCTCATCTTGGCCAAGTCTGCCTGTAGCCGGATGCCACGCGACTGGGCGCTGGTGAAGGATAACACATACAGTTACTGAACAGGAACAAACAGACCATCCTGCTACACCCGTAGAACACAGAACCACAGAGGTGTTCATAGAAGCAACTCTGCTCACCCTGGAAAGGAAAAATTACTCACTTCACTGCTGAGGGCTGTTTACAGAATATCAATACACAGCCATTCCTCTCCAACTACAAAACCCATTAAGCTGCTTTTCTTTGCAAAAGGGTCCCAATAAATTCACCCTGTAAATTCATAAAATATTTGGATATGATACAAGAACTGCAGAGGGCCATCTTTTCTGAATGAAGTGTACTTTTCTTTCCAGTTAAACACCCAATAAATAAAACATGGGGATACAACGCGGTAGGAGAGTGCAGTCAGGCATTTTTGCAGTGAATATAAATATGAATCAGTAACCTGCTCCAGTCATAATGTGATACTGGTCCTGCTGGTTATACACACATGCACGCACGCACGCACACCTGGGCAGAGGACTGATCGTGTTAGACCCCAAACACTTGGCTTCTTTATGTACAACATTCAGCAGCAACAGACTCTGCAGCACTGTGTTAGCAACACAGACTAGTGAAAATCAGTCTGTGGAGGTAAGGGGAACTTATCAGGGCATAAGGGACACAGCAAAGTGTAATTTGCTCAAATAAAATCACTTTCTCCTTCAGTGATGCTATTAAGAAATATGCAAGTAAATCTCCTGGAGGAGACTGTTGGACCGCAGTGAAGACAGTGCTGACAGCACGGAAACTGAGCTATAAACAGAAACCTTCATTGCATTGACCCAGAACAACGGTGAGGAAGATGGTTCTAACTTCTCATTACACTTAAAATCAGTATAGTCATTTCCATTTCTCAAATTTATAATAAATCTGCAACGTACACCTTTTGGTTAGCCAGATCTGGTTCCACCAGTTAAACACACACGACACATTTAGACTTTAGGCTCTGGTAAAGGTCATATTTACGAAAAATGATTCACTAAGCCGTTTATGACCTGACGCCTGAATCAGAAGACACTCATCCCATAGTCAGCAAACAGCCTTTTGCAAAACTGGCTGAAATTCAAACAAAAATGTGATCTCCATTGACAGCTAGCTACAGACAAACATATTTTGACCTTGCAGTCTTTTACAAAGATGTGTTGGAATAAAAATAAAATGAAAACACTACTAATCATACATTTACACCTTGCTTGCTATTGGTAGAAATTGCTATTCTGCTACACACTGCTAGTGCTTCACTGAACTGAAGCAAAACAGGAAATTAAAATGTCAATTATATAAAGGTTTTTGGTACTGTACGTTTTGTTCTCAGGTAGTTCAAAACAAACAGGCAAACCACTAAAACTAAATTACACTGAAGGGATTACTGCTGTGGTTCGGAGGACAATCGGTTCCAGTGAAGTAAAAATTGTTTTTAAAAGTGCTTTTTTTTTTAAACTGAGCTCAACAGTTACTATTAATATGCACAGATATGTAATTTAGGTTAATAAAAACACACCAACAATGACTAGTACTAGACTGCTATGATTCTGCATTTTGTTTCTACTGATTATTTGGGAGCGGTGGGGAAATACGTTGCAAGCCTGTTACACAACCTTTAACAATATAGAAAGAATAAAACAAAAGCAGAGATCTAGGTTTTCCCATCCTCTGCTGATGATCACGTTCTGCTAATCTGGCGCTGAGGATGACGTGCGAGTCGGTCTGTGTAGGCGACTTCTCCGGGTCCCGAGGGCGACAGGGGTCGGAGCCCCAGGTGTTATTTCAGCCTCTGGGTCGATGCCCTTGCTGGCGCTTCAGTGAAACTCGAACTCCCAGACACCCAGGACCCACAGTAAGAAGCCTACGACGCACAACTGTACTCCAAACCCGACCTGTAATGCGCTCCTGAGCTCCAGCAGCTGTTACCGTCCGAATGGACCGACTGAAAGCTGACGCAGGCGATACCACTGGCAGGGCCATACAAGAGGGACAGAAAAGGGGGATGTCTCACAGAATCCCCACTCCAGAAATGTGTCTTTTATTAATATAAGTTCTTCACATGCCCTTGCCCCTGATATTTACATTCATTCATTTACCCATTTATACAGCTATGTAATATTATTACATCAACTCAGGGCAAATACTTTGCTCAAGGGTACTACAGCAGGAAGTAGGATTCGAACCTGCGACCTTCAGATGCAAAGGCAGAAACTCCAACTACTCTCCACTATGCTATCTAGTGCCTCTCCCAACCTTCATTAGAGAACATTGCCCCCCAGATTCTCACATTTCTTGAGAAAACTAACACCTGACACCTCAGTGCACAGGGAGCCCAGCCAAGACAGTGGTAACCTTAGAGGCTCAGAGCATTATGGGTCAGTCTGGCAGGGCTTCCGGAGGACAGCACCGCATGGAGGTGTGGCCAAGTCATAACAGGACAGCACAGCAGTGATGGCCACTTTACTTTTGCATGATGCGGCTTGAAAGCAGCAAAGCAGCTATATATAATGTGTCTAAAAACAAATAAAACCATATATATGTGCAACTTCCCTCTGGGATCAATATGGTATCCAGCCATCGATAGATAAATGACACCGATCCAGACGACACATTTACATTACCTCTTACAGCAAACATCGTGTCTTTCACACCTGGCACACGGTTAACAAAATCTACATAAAAAGACATCTTAAAAATTAGACAAGCCAAGAGAAATTTTGATTTAAAAAAAAAAAAACAAACAAGTTTGGGTATTAAAAGAAATAGAACAACATTATTAGATGATACCGCTGCCTTGACGGGAAGCAGGAGAATCAGGAGGAGCACCTGGAGTCGAAGACGGTTGGTTGATGTCGTCGTCTCATTCTGCTAACACTTTTCTCCAAAGCAACTTCCAACAATTTACTCATTTCTAGCAGCTGGCTGTTCGTTTTTTTTTTTTTTTTTTAACTGAAGCACTTCAAGGCGAGTCCCTTGCTGAAGAATACTGCAGAGGGAGGTAGGAGTCAAACCTGCGACCCTGAGCCCAAAAGAAGCGTCGCCACTAACCACTACGCCACCTGCTGTCCCAGAGGTTCTCAACACTTTCTAGTGCGCAGACGCCGTCGGGAGGCGGACGAAAGAAAGAGCGGAGCTCGAACAATCAATGGCCATAAAAGCGGAGAAAGCTGATTACTGTACCTCCACAGAGAAGAGTGAGTGACAGTCAGGGAGTGATACAGTGACTATTATTATTAACGTCGTTATTTGCAAAGCAGCCGTGCGCTTCCCGGAGCCCAGGCGGAGAAGCCCTGGCAGTCGAGACACTGACATTGATCACCCGCTGTGAGCGATGCCCCGAGCCTGTGATTCAGTGTGTTCACGAGGGCGCGGTTTGCCCCAACACACTGACACTCCTACTAACTTCACACAGCACTGAGCGCATGACCCCTGCAGCTCATCATCATGATCATGATTCATGATGATCACGGTTACGGTTATGATGACGACTAAGCAGGGTGTCGCAGAACAACAAGCCCCTACCTGCGCGCCTTGCGCGCCGCTCCCGACGCGAAGCAGCAGTAGCGCGCGAGCCGCGGCACGGAAGCACAAAGGGCTCGCGCTCCGGCGCGGAGGGGAGCCTCGAGGCGCGCTTCAGCGTTCGCGTCCGCGCGCATCACTTTCGGAGCAGCGCATGTCTGCGGAGGTGGGGAGCGCTGCGAACGAGCGAGGCTGCGCGATCCCGACCCCGGCCCACAGCGCGACACTCGCACCTGGAGACGCGGACACGCGGGAGGTGCCTCACTGCGCTTTTTTAAACCCTGTGACGTAGACGAGGCGCTACTCGATTCCTACTGGGCGCGCCGCGGCGGCGAGGCGAGGCCGCGCACGTAGTACGTACCGCCTCTGCTCCAGCCGCACGTTCACACGCTGCGCTTCGAGATCCTTTTTTTCAAAGTATATTTCACCCGTTCGCTGCGAACTCGCGACGCCGCGGAGCTCAGCCGCAACGTGAGCGAGCGCTGCGCACGCCCCCGAGAGGATCACCCCTTCACTGGTGCACGCGTGGGCCGGGAGCTGCATGGACGGGGTTATTTACCCGTGGCCGAGCACGTGTCGGCTGTGGACGGGAAATAGAGACTTAGTCGAGGAAATCGATCAGTAAGGGAGAACCACCGATTGGCATGATATGATTTTATTATTCACTGACTTCTCTCCGAGGCAATTTACTGTATGAGGTTTGTGCACCTAACCACTTACCATGATTTACTCATTTATACCGTCCTCCTGAAATTTTAGTGCATCATCTTAGAAAGTCAAGGGTACTACAGCAGGAGGTGGGATCCAAACCTAGGACACATTGTGATTGCAAGGGCATATTCAATAAAAGGTGCAGTCATTTAGCTGAGTATTGAAAAAGGTCTCAATTACCTATTGAAAGCAGACAGGATAGGATGTTGCTGACCTGCGGTACAAACACGTGGGGGGGGGGTGGACAGACAGGTAGCCATGCACACCCAAGTGAGGGACACACTGTCCCACCAACAGGATTACAAGGCTGGCTAGCAGGAATTAAGCACAAGGGGTGGATCTTCATTGATGAAAATGGGTTTTAATAAATTAAAACTGAAGTGATGTCAAACAGTTTAACAGAGCCTAGACAATCTATCTTGAATTTAAAATATCTGAATTAAAAGTAACCCAAAAAAAGTCACTGTCCAAATAAGACTGAAGAATAACCTGGCCATATATCGGATGAAGCAAATGTGTACTCATTTTAATTTGATGAAAATCTAAAACCTAATTTGGATTACCTTGCATTGTGGTCAGAAATAATCCCTGTGTACAAGTGGAGCTCCTATGAAATTCCCTGAAACAGGATGGTTGTTTTTGTACTATGAAAGATTAACTTTTGTCCTCCCACCAACCATAAAACATGACAAAGTACAAGACTTGAGGGGAAAAGGGTAAAAGACATCAGGACAATAAGATGTGTGGGCTGTCATATGATCTCCCTTCACCTTTTGTTCACAATACACCTACTTTCCACCTTGATTTTACACTTGTGCTGTTTCTCCGCAGAGGGGCTAAAAGAAATATCAGGCAGTAGGTGGCACAGCAGTCAGAACTGTTGGCTTGCAAGTGGAAGGTCCTGAGTCTGAATCCCACTCCTGCTGTAGTACCCTTATCCTGAACTGATACAGTAAAAAAATTACCTGACTGTACAAAATGGATAAATCACCTTAAGTAGCATTAAGTTTGTACACTATAAGTTTCCATAGATAAACAGCCTCAGATAAATCAAGTATCACATATACAGCTTCTTTTTAAAAAAAAAAAGGTTATGAGTGATGAGAGGAAGATCATAGTGCTTATCATCAATAGCCATGGAGTGCGCGCGCACACACACACACACACACACACACACACACACACACAGTCTGAAGCCGCTTGTCCTGAGAGGGTCGCGGTGAGCCGGAGCCTAACCCGGGAACACAGGGTACAAGGCTGGAGTGGGGAGGGGACGCACCCAGGACGGGACACCATTCTGTCGCAAGGCACCCCAAGCAGGATTCAAACCCCAGACCTGCCAGAGAGCGGGACCCGGCCAAACCCACTGCGCCACTGCACCCTCCCCAATAGCCATGCAGCATAATTCCAGTGTGGTCAGCTATTTTTTTTTTTTTTTTTTAAATTGTCAGCCATTCCACTTAAAAAAAAATAAACTGATGGGTGGATGTAGTTTGCAAGGTCACATGACTGAAAATTGTCCCAGGTGGCTTTAAAGCATTCCAAAAATCCAACAAATGGTACAATTAGATAAAAACAATCATCCTCACACAGAACACAATACTGCCACTCTCATAGCAAAATATGTCCTTTCCCTGTATGCTTTTGCATCCACTCCCACCATATTTATGAAATTAAGACTACAGATAGTGACTGCACTTCATACCTGAGTGCATTATCATCACATGGTCCCTGAACAGCAATCAGTCTTGCATGAAAACAAGTGGAACAAAATGACTCAGTGGAACACAAGGGGGGGGGAGCAGAGACTAGATTAAATGATTTAGGTAATGAAGCACCCTTTCAAATACTAAATCTGGCCTGGGAACATTTAGTGCAGACAGTGCAACTTGCCATAAATTCATAATCCCACAATGCAGCGGTCGCCAACGCTCAGGCTGGTGATCAGCTGGGTATGTGGGCTTCTGTTCCTGCCTCCTTGAAGGAACGAACCACAGCTAAATTGTTTTCCATTTACTTAAATAAATAAACAACATGTTTAAATAGGTTTTTAAGTAAAACGTAAAGGCCACCAGTGTGATAGTGCTGAGAGGAATCCGTAGTTAAATGATTACTGCCAAAAACATGTAAAGATAATCATCAACCCGTATTTAGCCTCCACTTTTCCACAAGAAGATTTACAGTGCTTAGATACTTGGAATGAGTTTAAGGTAGTGCACCTACCTATCCACACAGAAGAAAAATTTTACACATTTCAAGGGAAGTTCAGAGTCACCGATTCAGTTGAAAAACGGGTCTTTGGACTGTGAGATAGAAGTGGAGCACCTGGAGAAAGCCCACACTGTGGGCGTGAAGGCTATGTGCTACACCACTGTGCTGCCCAATGGTACCAAATTAAGCAGTAGTTAGAACAAAATGCCCACACACCGCTCTGATCACAGTACAAGGATCTGGCGATCGCTGCGAAAACGGAGCTTGTTACTGCACTCTGACATTTTGACCATCAGCATGTTACCAAAGGTTGAATAAAGTTCACACAGCCCCGATGGTTTGCTCCATTTACAGTAAACTACTCTGTGTGCTTATTTATTAGCACGCTTTTAATTTTACTTGTCTGTAGACTTTGACATTCAACTGTTACAGATGTCCTGGAAATGTATAGTCAAGTTCTTGCCTTTATTTTATCAATGGTTTCCCCTACTGTGCTGCTCATATTCTAGCTGTGAAGTTCATGTACTGAAAGAAGTTGTGGTCAACTCTGAAAGAACGGAGGACTTCGCTTCAATGGGTTTTGGCAAATGACATAATGGTGCATACGAACCTTAACCACCAGTTAAAATGATACACTAATAACACCATAAAAATGCCTGTATTTTGCAATCATATCTTTGTCAGTAAAAGAGGAGGAACCGACCCTTTGTACTGATCATTTCAGCTTTACATTTGAGGCATACGTTGCTTAAAAACATACAAATTCAAATATTTAAGTCTGTTAGAACAACCTTGGTTCGAGCAATTTCTAACACCGCGTGGCATTCCCCAAAGGCAACACCACTTTACATAACCAAAAATCAGCTCTCCCCTCAAGAGATACTTAAATTACATAACCAAGGAACCATCTGGTGCCGTGTTTTACTCACTTCTCAGGGCCCGGCACACAACCAGTCACAGTCCAAAAAACATTATTACCGATCTGTCAAGATAAACAAGGCTCAGCACCAACATCGAAGAAGATTAACAAACCAAAAAAGTCACACCATCCAAAATTCATTAACGGGTCCAAGCTCTGTATCACCTCCCAGTTACGAACACACAGAACGCTCCTGTCCACGAATCAGAAACCAGGCAACTCGCACCCACCTCGAGTGTCTGCAGAGTTTGCGAGGCCGGCTGCTCGCCTTGCGTTCCCAGTTCTCAGTGTCACTGGAGTTGCTGTCGTACGAATGTGGCCGTGCTGCCATCACACGCTCACAGCAGTCCCCGAAGTCGTCCCTCCGGCCTTCATAACCTGTCGGGGGCAGAAAGCTTTCAGTCACTTTCTCACGGCTTCACTGACGCAGGAGTCTTCACAGTTCCGGTTTGTCAACATTCAGGAATCCACTTCTCGATCCTCGCATGCACAGTAAGAGTACAAATTACAGATCAATATTGTACTACTGATACGATGACTGACAACAACACTCAATTCATCAGTACTAGTACTACTGCTAATAGCAATAACATTTACATTACATTTATTTATTTATTTAGCAGACGCTTTTTTCCAAAGCAACTTCCAATGAACTCTGTAGTGTTACCAGCCCACACACCTTATTCACCAAGGTGATTTACACCGCTAGATACACTACTTACAATGGGTCACTCACCCATGCATCAGTCTACACACACTGTCACTCACACACTATGAGGAACCTGAACAGCATGTCTTGGACTGTGATAGGAAACCAGAGCACCCGGAGGAAACCCACGCAGACACACACAGGGAGAACATTCAAACTCCACACACACGCGCACGCACTGAGTGGGGATCGAACCCATGTCCTCTCGCACCACCCAGACAGCGTGAGACAGACAGCAGCGCTACTAGCTGCGCCACCGTGCCAACCAACAACAATAACAATAACGATCCGATGAATAACACTGCTACTAACTAACTGGAACATTCATTGACGTCTGTTTTTTTTGTAGGAACGCATTTTCAACAGAAGTTGGAAGCTAACTGACACGAAGACACCAGGTGCGGAAAAAATCGTAAAGCCGTGTCAGAAATAAAGCAAGCTTAAGCTACCAGAATATACGTGAGGAAATAAAATACGAGTTACTTCATAATTGCGTCGAGACTCGCGCGACGCGACACAGCAAGCTCTCCTCACACTCCTGACGGTTAAACTAATTAACTCTGTTATTTATGTTATGATACTGTTATGTCACGATACCGTAATTAACTAAGAAGTAAATGTTAAAGTGTCTCGAACAAAGAAACACGACAAAAGACGCAGTGTGAACTGGTTGTTTTGATGACGATATCATATTATTGACGGAGCAACATGCTATGCTAACGCTAGCTTTCACACTCAACCGATACACGGGCTTCACTTACACAGTTCCGAACGTTCGTTACACTTCTCTTACCTGTACCCGCGTGATCTGCGCACGAAATCTAATGTATAGCAAAGCGCGACGTTCTTTTCATTTCCCAAAACAGGTGAACATTGATCTGCTCGATGACTAAAATGACAGGCCCTACAAAGGAGTATCGCGAGAATTGGAAACGTGACCTCAGCGCGTGTTCACCGGAAGTGCTTTTCCAAGAAGTGTCTTTTATTCCTGGAAGGCGGGTAACTGGTTTTGTGGTCTTGGATTAATCATTTGTGCTGAGGCTGTCGGCTCCTGTTGTTGATGAGCATTTATTAGTTTTACACGTCCCACTTTTATTTTGTCAGTAGTATCTTCTTAGTGACATTATTGTTTCATATATAGATGAATAAGAATTGTGCTGTTTTTATTATTCTCTGGTACTTGTGACCTGGTTCCTAGGTGTTTGAAAGGCCTGATGAGTAGAAGATTACCATGGCCCATGGGCTGACAGTTTGTTTTGATTAGTATCTTTAGTCTGGTTCTGGGACAATGTGTCAGTTCTTTGTGCAAGGTCATGTACAAACCTACATGACATGTACTTTACTGTACTGGTGTAATGGCATTTGAAAGACTTGCCTTATAATAAGGCTTATGTGGCCATTTTATTTAACACTGAATACCCATGCTCCAATCTAAACTAATGTTTCATCCTTAGTTTAAATCAGTATTACATCTGATCACATTCCATCTCTCTGTATTAAAAATATGTTAAAGAAACTCAATTTTTGTTGCATGTTAACATTCAATCTTTCAAATTTCGATGCTGCAGAGCTGGAATTTCTACTTAGCCAGTTCACTGTCACTGTTGTGTAGCATCATTATGTACATTTTTTTGACATCTTTTGTTTTTTTATCACACTCCTCAGATTATTTAAACAACCTAACATGTTAAAAATTGATATAACTGTTTATATTCTTGAGATGATACTTAATTGTGTCATGTTAACCTTGCAGACCCCAGAAGTCCAATCAGACTTAAAATGTTATTAATGTGACTGAGTGGGGAACTATAAAAAATATTACAATTATAGCTTAGTATGTTTAAGGTATATACTGTACACATGCTGTTCTCAATAGTAAACTAAATGTAGAAAAAAAGCATGAACATCTTGACATAATTCAAATGCTGTTATGAAGGTATAGCTGACTGTAACTATTTTATTTCAAGTATCCCAACACACCTCAAAGTTTCAAAAATAAATTGGTGGAAAATTATTTTAAATAAATCATGTATATACATTAATAAAGTGTTTTTTTTTTTCTTTTCATAAATACATACATTTTTTTTTCCATTTTTAAAGTTGAAATAAATAAAATGAAATACAAATAGTATATTGTCCTGACACCTTTTTTGGTTTTTATCAAGTTTTTCAGGCACATTTTGCTTCACTGCTGCAGAAGTTCCTCTTCCTCCTTTGTTAAGTCTTCTTGATTGAGTCTTCTGGTTCTGCTACTTTCTCCCTCCTCTGCGTTTCTCATCAGGGCCGTGTGGATGCTCTTCAGCTTCATTTGGAGCCACTCCTGCCTCTGCTGCACATACTTGTGCTCTCCCAAGTTGTGCATCAGCTGAACTTCGCCCAGCGACCTTTTCCTGGGGTTGAAGGGAAGCCACTTACTAATACGTAACCTAAAATAATCCTAAGTAAACACTTTTATCATTGCAATAAGTTGAGCTGAAGGGCTCACGGAGCCACTTCAGGACAGTGCTGTCAATTTGCTGCTGCTGCTGCTACTAATGGAAACTTCCAACTAAACAGACACTTTCAGAGTTACAGTTATTAGGCAGTAACTCTAACTTCTAGGCTACCAGCTGCCCCCACTATTATGAGCTCAAAATGATAACTGCCTTATTAGAACTCAAAGTGTATTATTCTACAAAACAAGTTATTAAAGACCATGTATAAACTGGAATTTATTACTTACCTCAATGGCCTTCCTTCAGAGTGTAAGAAAAAACATAAAATACTGAGGAAAATGACAAGACTTGTTCTCGATCTGTTGGAAAACATTTTTATCACCTGTCTGGATTAAAAAAAGTGTGTAGTTCTAATTTGAATTTTAATTTATAATCAAAGTTTCAGTTTAGAATTATTCATTTAGTAATTAGCATTTGTTAATAATTCAGAAAAAAAGTATTAGAAAGTAGGTAATTAGGGTTTATGAATTAATCCACATACAATAAATAAAAACCTATTGATAGCTTTTATCCACCAACCCTTCACTTCTTTATCTCAGCAGAGGTGCGAGCTGCTGATCAGCCTTTCGGCATAGATGTGTATGGCATAGCATCTTTTTCTAAGGATCTTTTATAGTGCCACTGGTCATTGATGGGCCACATTCATGATGGAGTTTGATTTTGACCTTTGTTTTCATTGGGACAAGAATACATAGGGCAATTCGTACCGCAGCTCTTATTCCATTCTGGGCATCATTGCGTAGGAGCCTACTCACTGGCCTGCATTTGAACTTCAGTGTGTCTTTGTGACGTTCAGCTACCTTGGGAAAACCACATAAATCAGCAAGGGTTGTTCAAATCCAATTTAAAAATAAAAATTCAGTACCCAAAATTTCAAGCTTAAATTTGCATTTGAACACACTTTAGTACAATTAGGAGTATAAATTGGACATAATATTTTAGTAGCTCAAAATAAGTTGGGCCAATTTGATGCATAACATAAATATCAAAGAAGCAAAAAAAGTAAAAACAGATTTGTTTTACATTGCAAATTTCTATTTATTTTATTTTAAATTAAAATCACAATTTTAATCCCTCCTGCTTGCTAAACACAGAAAGGAAAACCATGGCTTTTATTCACACTGCTGGCAGGGTTTAAGAGAAAAGAACACAATGCAGCCACTCCACAGAAATTTATAAGGAGCCAAGATCAAGTTACCTTGGAGACCGGCAACCATCCATGGTGTGACAAATGAAGGAGAACAATTGCCTAAATAACTACTACACATCTGTTTCTTCCACGCAATGACGTCAAAGTGGCACCCCATCTTCAGATAGTAGCTAATGGATGTTAACGTACTGAAACAGTTGCGTCATTTTGTCTTTGGCGTATGAAGAGCTGCAACACTGAATGACCCCAGCGACCCTGCCCTTTCCCACTACATCTGAAGTGCAAGCAATTATTTAATGCTTCATTTACGTAGTGGAAACTGAATAGCAAATTCAAACAATTACACAATAGTGGTCTTTGGTGTGACAAATACATTTATATGAAAGTGGATGCATTTATCATATTTTTTAATTTAAAATGTAAATACTGCATGTATAACATTATTCAAGTTAAACAAGAGTAGAACAGAAAGGCCCTGTCCTGGGGTGACACTTTAATCTTTTTCACTATATAGCTACACTTCTTGCTGCCAGCTTGAAATCTTAAAAAATTAAAGCGCAGTTCTTCAACAATTCAAATATAACTCATCCAGCCTGAAAAAACCGTTATAAAGAACGTAACTCATTTTTTTAAAATTTATTCATTCAAAAGTTCCAAGTGGGTAGTTGTGTATATTTGTCATCAGAGCTGGAATAGTTCTGCTGTTTGTGGAGGCTAATGACTTGCTATGCATCTAAAAGAAGCAGATAATTATTCGTTATTGACAGGTTTTCACTACAGTGCACTGAAAAATGTAATAGCTGCCAATTTTAAAAAACAGGAATGAATTTACTGCTCCAAAATTCACAAATGCACACATTCTATGAAGCAACATCCTAAAAGTTATACTAGAGACAGAAAACTGGTTGAATGCCAATAAACCCAAAGGAATCCCTCTTTGTTGCGAATAGCTTAATTTACAATTTGCATCTCATATTCTGCTAAAAAGAAAAAGAACCATGTATGTATTGTTATTCTAAAATTCATTAACTAATTGTTTGTTTTAGGTGTTTTGTTCTTCTGCTGAATTCAAATACTTCTACTGCAGATCCATTCACGTTGTAATTCTTGTATTAAAAGATGCTTAACAAGTAACTATTATTAAGAGAATTTTTTGGGAAGTACAAAAAAATCTCATACCAGCTTCCTTCATACACCTTTCCAAGGGCATAATCATAATGATGTAATCACAATTTAACAGAGCTGAAAATAATTCTAGTGGAAATGGCATTCCAGACATGACCTCCACATGAATTACACTTAGCATTTCAGAGCTGCAAATTTTATTTGCACTTCATTTTCACACCAGTTTATACCACAATTTTATGATCACAAGAGATACACAATATTCGGTGGTAAAAAGTAACACTTGGATTACTTTGCAAACTTGAAAACTGACCCCTCCCTCCCAGCCAAAAGAAACCTTGAATTAGAACCATTTCAAGGCAGCACTTTAACAAATGTACTAATTGTGTCTGAAGAGCTTGATTCCCATCCATTTCCACAGGTGGAAAAACACGTAAACAGGGATGGTGACAGGTAACAGGAGGCTGTAGAAACAGATGCTACTTGTGCTGGTGCATCCCTGGGGGAAATTCTTATCGACACTGGCTGAATAAAGAAGTCCAAAAAGGGAGATAATGGGGACAAGTACAGTCACTGTGGACAGGGAAAACACCATTTTAGTGTCAATTAAAGGTGAGATGTACAACTTTGCATATGATTAGTGGCGACGCTTCTTCTGTGGTTTAGCCGGGTATAGTGATGCTGTAGCAAGTCTGTGCTCCCGTTAATGCTTGCAATGATTCCTCCTTGGCCTGCAGATGTGAGAGAATCACACAAAGTAGCAGTGGTGACATTCATCACCTGCCATTTGTAAAGGCAAAGCCAAACTGCACATCACACCACTGCACTGGTCTTCTCTCAGCCTTGAGGGACAGAAAAATACAACCAATAAATTATACCAATCAAGCAGTACTAACAAGTGGAATTCCGTGTTAATTAAATTAACTAGCTAGTTTGCCATCATCTGGTCAGAATAATAATCCGTTCGGTTCCGTCCGACTCGAGTATCAACAGTATCGTATGTCTCTTTCATCTAAATTAGTCTAGCTGCCACCTGAAACGAAATTAAAAATATAAATTCCAGTCTGTACAGCTCCAGAAAGAAAAGAAACCCTCTCAACTCGGTAAACAGTTACTACAACGCAGCAAAATAAACCAAATAAGGTATTAATAAAACCTTCCAACTTACATACTTCCGGCTTCCAGTGGATTGTGGGAAAAGTTAGTTGTAACGCGTGTAAAGTTCCTGCTGCTTCAAGCTACTGCTAAACATTGGTTCCGCTGTTACAAAGACGTGCGTTATATGTATATTTGTCTTATTCCCAAACACTCTATAGTCTTTTATGCACCTGAACATAACATTGAATTTCTTAGTTCCACACAAATTATTTTATAAAAACATTTAAATATATTCTTGCCAAAGTTAATTACTGTCTCTTTACACGTCGAAATATCTTACAATACAGTACAGACGTTTCTTATAATTTGTTAACATAAGATGGCAGTATAGGTGCACAAAAGACACCCTGCACTTTACTCCCTTTCGTGCTCATATAGTGAGACTTGTAAAACTGTAATTTTGTATTCGAAATACTTATTAGAAGAGACATGACTTTGCTTCAGAACTAATCCCCCCCCCCCAAAGAAAAACAACACAAAATGTCTCTATTTATTCTCAATGTTTCCTGCAATTTGGATTCTGTTTTCTAAGTAGAAGTACAGCAGTACTGTACTGTTTCATCACCAACTAAGCACTGCTCCAGCTGCAAACATATGTAGAATATTTTCAACTGAAATCTGCAAACATACAGTATATGTTGTTATGAAAGCTGTATGTGCAGTATTTCACCATGCATTCATTCGTTCGCTTTAAACACTTTGAACAATGAACTGCTACCATATAGACGGGGGGGACAGGGTGCATCATGGGAAGTAGATTATCCCTCAGCCGGTCAAGTTTCATCACGCTAATAGGATAAGAGAAGGAGAAAAATGTGACCCCGCTATTATGGAATTATACATTTTGCTATGGTAACCTTGCATTCCATAGGCGACACACACACACTCGTCCAGGGCCATAACAAGAAAGCGTTTAATCCACTGCTGTGCTCTAGCAATAACCTGGTGCTTTGAGGGCTTTGTACTCCAATCACACTACAGTACCGATGAAATGTTTAAATTGACTCGAGGCAGCAGGTAGCCTCGTGATCAGAGCCTCGGGATTCAGAGGCCATAACATTTGAATCCAGTTATGAAGACCCACAGAAGAGCTGTGCAGAAGTACACTTTACCCATGTGCCTTCTCTTCTTTGCCTTACAACATGGACTCGTGCGTGAATTCTTCTGCCGCTCTTCTCAGTTCTGCTGTTCAGTGATGAAGAAATTCCTCCGTTCCTCAAGCTTTTATCACTTTCCAGCACATTACCAATTCTAAGCGACCGCAGTGCCTGCTAAACAAACACGGACAATTACAGATTCACTCAGTGACTCATAAATCCGTATTCACACCACCGCCTGCTTAATATATACAGTGAGAGAAGTGTCGAGAAGAGATTTGCATATTTCATGCAACAGTCATATGTGCATGTAGCAAAGTCTGTAAAGTCCTGTTCTTTACATAGGTGTTACAGCATATGCGCTCTTATTTACATGTCATATTTTTGTTTGCTTTCCATATGAGCTGTAAGTAATGTGTAAACGCCTGTTGGGAATCTCCGATCGGTTCATATTTCCTATCTAAAAAATACCCCGTCCATCAAATAAACACTGAACTGAGAAATGTGTCTTTATGGAAAGTCTATTACTTGAGAGACTTGAGAAAGTTCATCGATAAAGAGCGACTTTTGTCGAAAACTGTACTTTCATGACAAAGATAGTGTCCTAATGTGACTGCTGTCCTGCCGAGTGAGGCTTTATTGAGTATTGATTTTGTTCTCTCTCCTCCTGATGACAAACACCTCCTTCTCAAGGTCTGTGAAGCAGGAGATGAGCACTGAGTGGCCTCAGCTGGTGCTTCACCTGCCTTGCTGTGAGAGCTGTTTTGAGGCCCTGGATCAAAGTCCTCAGTGGGTGGAGGCCCTGGGTAGAGATCCTGGCTGGAAATCATGGATGAGAGTCTTTGTTGAGTGGAGATCCCGGATGGAAGTCCTGGGTGCAGAACGTGGCTGGATGTTGCGTCTCACATCCTGGTGTGAAACTCTGTCCTTGGTGCAACACTGCAAATCATTAAGTACTGTGCAGTGGTGCAGTGGGTTTGACTGCATCCTGCTCTCCGGTGGGTCTGGGGTTCAATCCCACTTGGGTCACCTTGCGATGGACTGGTGCCCCCTCCTGGGTGTGTCCACTCCCAGTTAGACTCCAGCTCCCTGTGACCCTGTATGGGAGAAGTGGTTTCAGATGGTTTTTGTGTAAAACTGTGTGTATGACTGGTTCTAAACATTGTCTTATTTTCAGTATCCATATGAAATTGCTGACTGCGAGAGTGGCAGGCAGTCCACCCATTAAGTTCTCTGAATGTTTGCCAGAGAAATTAACTACATTACATTTACATTTAGATTAAATTAGATTAGATGTGAACTTTATTCATCCCCAAGGCAATTGCACGAGGCCACAGCAGCACACATTCAACAACTGAGTGACAGAAGAACTTGGTGACAGAGACACTGGAATCACACTGCAAGTGAAAAAACATATTCATAAATAACCATATTTGGACAAGTATGTAAGAATGGACAAATGGAAAAAAAAGGAAATAAAAGGAATAAAAAATAAATATAAGTAGCGTTGACAGTTCAGGAGAACTTGCAGAGTAAGAGTTCACTTTGTGAACAAATAGTCACTTCACAAGAGACAAAAAAGCTTCAGATACAAACACTTATATTAAAAAATTATTGTTTGTCTGTTACCACAGTTTCCCTTACTCACATATTCAATTAGTTACCTATAGAAGTGACAAACAAATATGCAAATAAATGTAACAGATGGCAAAGGACTTGAAAGGCTATCAGGATGTTAGATGGGAAAACATGAGTTTTGAGACTCTTCTTAAATGCTGTGGGGATTCAGCAGCTCTGAGGGACAGAAGGAGTTTGCTTTATCATGTTGGGACTCCATCAGACTAATAACAGTTAACTTGCCAGAATCACTGCTCTATACAGGAATTCATAAGGGAAAGGTGTAGTGGTGTGGTACTGGACCACCGTGTCTCTAAACAGTTATCCATGAACTGAAGTGCCCAGATGTCCCTCACGGTAACACAATCATCAGTTGTTTGTCATGCTGATCCAGTCCTCAGTGTGTGGGCAGGCACTTAATTGAATGGCTTTTATTTCATGTATGAGTGAAAACATAATTCACTGCCCACATAAAGTGCTCATTTGTCATATTTTTGAATAACCAGTCAAGAGACATGGTAATAAAACATACAAAATTTTAAAACTGAGTGCACAAATAGTCTATATGCAGGAATAAATGCAATTTACATTTACATTAATTAATTTAGCAGACACTTCTCCAAAGTGGTATATAGCTCAGAGTAAACAAAAGTGCATTTCACAGCATTTCTGTAATTTTTCAGTCACAAAATATCTAGACAAATGTTGTGTGCAGTGTAGTAATAAAATGCATTTTGCAGTGTCTTGTATATTTTTAGGCAGCGGAATATGAAAAATGTACAAGAGTGTGTGGACTTGTAGGAATGAGTTGGGTCCAGAGTTGAATGAGTTTGTTGCTTTGAAAAAGTTTTTTTTTGTCTTTTTTTTTTTTTTTTACAAGCAACTGGTAGTTTAAAGAATCAGCCCAACTGTCAGCTTTCAGCCTGTGTGTAAAGTATGCAATATGTCAATGATTCTTTCTTCTTATGAAGTAAGAGTTGTCAAGACATCATACCATCATTTCACTGTGGAAAATCTGAGCGTTTTCAGTTGTCCTATTTCCATCCAACACTGAAAATTAAGAGCACACTTTCAATGCTAATTTTTATATTTTGTTATTTACCTGACAGTCTCTAAAGCAGCTTGCAATGTTAGGTTTGTGTACTAAGCAACTTACAGTGTTTTACCTACACAGTTTGTTTTTACTGTATCAAAGGTGTTACAGCAGGAGGTGATATTTGCACCTGGGTCCTCTGATTGCAAGGTGACAGTTGTAGCTGTTACACCACCTGCTGCCCTCTGCCCTTTTTTGAATAATTCAGATAATTTTTTTACTACATCCTTTGGAAATATGGGCAGTGTTGTTAATTAAGTTAGCATTCGCTTATTATTATTTGGCATTTGATTGATATTTCAAACATTATCTTCAAGCACACACACACACTTTCAGAACCGCTTGTCCCATGCGGGGTCACAGGGAACCGGCGCCTAACCCGGCAACACAGGGCGTAAGGCCGGAGGGGGAGGGGACACACCCAGGACGGGACGCCAGTCCGTCGCAAGGCACCCCATGCGGGACTCGAACCCCAGACCCATCGGAGAGCAGGACCCGGTCCAACCCACTGCGCCATTGCACCACCACACCTCCTTGTCTTCAAGCATTTTAAAGAAATATTTCTGTGGCTTAAATGGATTTAATAATGAGGAGCTGTGATCCACAGGATTGCTGTTACCTGATTCTTAGCTTTTCTACCACCATACTGAGGTGGGCTGAATTGGTTTCAGTTTCGATTTGTGTGGGCAGGCTAGTGAGTGACATGCATTGCTTGCTTTTATTATTTTTTTAAATTTTAGATGCAGCTATTTGTAATATGCTGGTTTAAACGATGGTATTGGACTAACTGACTGTACTTTGTACTTTGAGAATTGTGTGTCTGCAGCTCCAGATGGAATGAACTCCCTCTGTTCCTCAGAAGTGCTGAATCCCTCTGAATATTCAAGAAGGGTCTCAAAATACAACTCTTTCAGACCCACTTCTCTCCCAATTTCCTACCTGCTCTATAAACTTGCACTTCATTATCGGTTTAAAACATGTTTAGAGCACTCTTCACCAATCCTCTATGCAGCTACCTGTGTACAGTATGATGGTTTAAATTGTGGTATTGGACTAACTGACTACTTTGAGATTCGCTTGTCTGCATCTATATTTCTCAGTCTGTTATAATGGGCTTTTGCTTACTCTGAGTTGTATGTTGCTTTGAAGAAAAGCATCTGCTAAGCAAACAAATATAAATAGATAGGTTTTAGCTGAGATTTTCTGTGATGTGCATGTTCCATTGATCCACATCATGATAGATTGACATCCTCCTGGCACCTTATTGTGCACATAAACAATTTTTACTCTGACTTTTGAGGGTCTCAAATTGTTCATGAAAGTGGATTAGAAGCAGAGATGGTGTAATACATTTGCTCAGGTGGGACCGGCTGATATCGTGGCTCTTCCCTCCTGCTGTTCCTCCACAGATCCATGGCCCAGTTCAATATTGTTGCTGCTTCTGTCTTCTGCATTGGGTTCTGTCCAGAAATGGCAGCGCTGTGGATCAGTCTGAGCCTCAGGCGAGGAAATTCAACTTGGATGAGAAGTAGATTAAACAAATCGCTCTAAAACTCTGTCCCTCGGCGACCAAAGTTTGTACTTTCATGGTTGGCTTTTTTATGTGTGAAATAATATTTTGAGAGAACTGTTTATTGGAATCTACAACTGCCCCACAATGGACTGCCATCTTATCCACGATGTACCCTGCCTCATGCCCTGTTTCTCCAAGATAGTCTCCAAACCACCTGTATTAGACAGATGAAAAAGGGAATAGGGATTGTAGTGTACATCTGACCAAAGCAAAATATGTGAAAGAATATTTAGCTTCACATCCAATTCTTTTATTTCATGGACATACAAAAATGAAATAAGGGATGATCTGATGTACCTGTTCTGATGTACAAGATGCATGTCTGAGAAATTGCAGAAGGCACTGTGTTTCATTTACATTTATTCATCTAGCTGACGCCTTTCTCAAAAGTAACTTGCAATGTTAAGGATACAATTATTACAAGCTTACTATTATTCACCCATTTATATGGCAGGGTAATTTTACTGGATCAATTTAGGGTAAGTACCTTGCTCAAGGGTACTACAGTCAGAGGTGGGGCTCAAAGCTGCAACCTTTGGATCTAAAGGCAGCAGCTCTAACCACTATGCTACAAACAGTCCCCTTACTGTGTTCTTGCATCACTGAATTCTCTCCAGAGGATCATCACCCTTTTCATTATGTCCTTGTGTATTGCTTCAGATTTTGATATTGATTCCATGAAGTCCCTTTCAGGACTCTGCTATTATGAACTATTATAAACTCAGATTTTCAGTAAAACACCTTTAAAAATGAGTAGTTGTTGTTCCTTAATGGTAGCAATTTTATTTGCCTTATCAATAGAACTAGGGAAGCTTATTAAACATGGCTTAAATCTGAAGAAAGAGAAATGCCAGAATAGAAAGTTTCACTTTTTCTTCTTGTTCCAAGTATTTTTTCAAGAACTTATTTTTTATCTTTCTATGACAAATGATCAGTTATGTATTTTCTGGTCTGCCATGTAGTTGTCAGGGTCACTAGAGGATATCAGAAAGAATACATGCATTTTTTTCTGTGAAATACATTCTTCTGTTCATTTTCATATTTTCATGTGTAATGAGTTAGTTGTAAACCACCGCACCATGATTCTATCATGTTCCTATAAGCAGCCCCGTTCAACTGCCTGGGCACCATTTGGGAATAGCTTTGAAACCCACTCTTCTCATATGCTATACTCTCCAGTGATGATCTCTTACTATTTAAAGTATGAAGATATTGCTTTAGCCTGCAGCTTTCTTAAGCAATTAAAACCAAGAGGACTGATTTATTATCTGTTGCAAATTAAGTTAGACCTTAGTCCATGGGAATGCACTTTAAAAGCACAGCGAGTTCCAGGTAATTACAATGAGTAATAAAGAATTCTGATCCGAAACGACTGGGATTCATTAGACAGGGGACAGAGAACACAGACAGTGTTTTATGTATAAAATGTTTTTATATTTCAAAAGCATTTTTATATTTACATTTAACATCGCTTCGATCACAGATGAGTTACGCGTAGAAATCTCACCCAGTGCCTCAGAGAACAGCAGAGATTTCATTATTATCCCTGAAAACTTATTAGAACATCTCCCTTGAAGTTTTGCCATCAGAACAGCATCCTTGAAAGGCATCTCAGTGGCTTCCCCAGTCTGCAGTGAAAGGAAGAGAAGTTTACTTAGATGGAAGTGTATCGCTCTGACACATTTTATCCATGAGTATGTTTTAATGAAGCAAAATGACCCGTGGAGCCCAAGCAGACCAGCTAATCTTCAGGTCCACTGGAAAGTGTATACGAACACAATTGATTGGCCTTAAGGCACCTGTTAAAGCACATATCCACTATTACTGTCCAGTGTCATTAATTATTTCCCACTCATTTGAGCTTTGTGAACATTTACTGCAGGAAAATGAGTCCAAGAACAAGTCTGTAAGGGTCCATTCAGGGCTGCTGCCCAGTTACTTTACTAATCTTTTTTTGGGTTTACCTCCTAATGAGGCCCAGGTCACTGCAATAATATAACTTAGCCTGTCACTTCTCTTCGGGGGAAGAGGGTTAGTACCTGTGCTGCTATTAAAAACCAGTATTTGAAAAACGGCAGTTTAATCAGATGAGAATAATGAGCAAAGGAAGCTAGGACTTTGTCTAGTATGACGAAAATATCCCCTCATGTCAAGATGACAGACAGCATTTATCTTGCTGATGGAGCAGAAAGTAAGAAATTTCCTGCTTTACCACTGTGCTGTGGGTTTGGACGTGGCTGGGTTTGGACTCATCGTGTTCACGCACGTTTCTTCCAACTCTCCAGTTCCCTCCCAGTCTCCAAAGACATGTGTTTCAAGTGAATTGGTGACTCTAAATTTCCCATAGTGTGTATGTGTGTGTTAATGAGAGTTTCCTGGCTGTAGTCTGCCTTATGCACTGTGCTTCTGAGATAGACTCAAGACTAATGTGAGCATGATTTGAACAAGTTTTTTGCACAGCTGCTACTCCTGTATTGTATGTATATGTTTGTGTACCTTTTAAAAAAAATGTAGGAAGGTGATCAGGATTAGTCTATCCTGAGTTTTGTGCACCTACTCGTGCGATGAACATCGGTGCATCAAGTGGAAAGAAACAAACAAATCTCACTGATCTGTACGTCGCTTTGGAGAAAAGCGTCTGCTAAATGAATCAATCTAAATGTGAATGCAAGTTACTGAAAATGAATGAATGCATTTTTAAATGGTTGCAAAAATTCTATCACATTGATAAAAAGGTCTTTGCAGCATGTTTCTGGATCCAGAACTAGGCTCCTATCTTTACTTCATAGTGGCCTGACAGTTTTTTATTGAAGAAATGATATTGCATAGGTCCTACAAGGCTTATTTATTGATATATACATAGTCCTTGCTCTCTATGCGGAGTCTGGGGTTAGATTTTTGCCACAGGTGGTCCCTTTTGATTCTGACACATTGGTGTTAGCAGTGGGATACCAAATCCATGCTACACAATTTTAGACAATAAGACTTAAGACAGACTTGGCTGTATAAAACACTGGCCAAATCAGTCTAAACTAATTTCACTGCAGACCAGTGTGGGGATATGTTGTAGTTCTGTACAGAATGGGGCAGTGCAGTAGTCCTTGTAATAAATAAAAAATTGTGGTACAAAAAAAACTCTGAAATTTAAATCATACAGCATATAAAACCAAGTGGTACATGTGACCCAGAAGTTTCTTTCTCAGATTTGTTGTACACACTGAGAGCAGAATTGTGTTTGGGCTCATTACAGCGCGTTGAGAAGTATGTCTAAGCGGTCTTTCTCTGTACAAAACAGAAAGGGGGTGGACTGCGGCCATGTGTCTGGAGATTTTCTGCTTTTCTTGCCATCCTGTTCCACTGCGCTTTCCAAAGCAGTAATGGCAAAACGTCCCTGGAATTGCGACCGCAGCTGAGGCAGAGCAGCAGGTCTGGGATCTGTGAGCACTGAACCTCTTCCGCCCCAGCATGCACTGACCGTGGAGACGGCCGATGATGAATGGGCGGCCGGCCCGACGGCCAGCGCGCTGAAAGATGGAGGTAGAGTCCCTGCAGTAATGACCTGTCATTGACCCGCACAAAGGGTCCCTCCTCTGTGAGATTTGTGTGCTACCCCATCTCACATAAAAAAGAAAATTAATCTGAAGAATTACAGTACGTTGACTTGTCCCTTCTGACCTACTCAAGGCTAGACACTATATGAACTTCTACTTAAATTCTTGCTTTTGAAAACAAACATGCAGACAACGTCAACACAGGCACAAATGAACAAATTGCTGTAATTATGCATTAGCAAATTACGGCGACGCTCTGGTAGGACGCCAACGAGCTCCCAGCAGTACGTTCTCGAAGTTGAGGCATCATCTGTTAAGGCAATTAACATAAAGTCTTGTTATCATGCAAATGTGATTGACAGCAATCACGGCTGTTGATATAAGTTATAATCAGAACAAAACAGCATGGTTTGAGTGCACCCGGTCCTTTTGTAAACAAATATATAAATGAGTAAACAGCCTCCATGTTGGAAAGTGAATCTGGATCAGAGCGAAGCAGTGACAGCGTTGTGGAGGATCTTGCCAACACTGGCACAGCTGGAGGTATTGCTTTGGTCATTTCATATTCCTTGGCCCCCTGCAAGAGTCTGTCAGCACTTATCTCATCACCCCTGTGTACAGACCCCCTGCAACTTGCCAAACGCAACCCGTTCCTGCCCAAAGAACAGGATGGAGACGTTCGTTGATTTATGGAGTGCCAAGAAAAAAAATAATTCTAACATCGTCTCGACTGCTGATATTCCCTTTTTGTTTTTTAATAGTTAACACTTATTCACTTAGCTGATGCTTTTCTCCAAAGCGACTTACAAAGTTAGGCTACCTACAACTATGTACTAGTTTATACAGTTGGGTAGCTTTACTGCTGCAATTTAGGCTAAGTATCTGCTCAACGGTACTGCAGCACTGGGTAACATTCAGCCTGGCAACTTTTGAATCCAAAGGCCGTAGCTCTAAACTCTACACTATTGGCTTGGCAATGTACATTTTCCATGTTTTTGTTTATTGATGTGTATTCATTTAGTTGATTTTTTACAAAGTGAGGTTTTTACACTGCACTGCTTACAGTGATTTACCCATTTACAAAACAACAGCTGTAACTGCTACAACAGAATTTGAACCCACTTCCTTCAGCTGCAAGGAGGCAGCTCAAACCACTACACCATCTGCTTCTCTTAGGGTGTGTGGTATTGTATCTTTAACTATTGTAAAAAATACAGGAACAACATGTTATTTATTTGCTTAACCATTCATACATGCGAGGGTGTCACAGTGTGTAAGTGAAGAAGCTCTGGTCAAGAACTTTTCTCAGAGGTGCAATATCAAGACCCCTCTCCAGACTTTTCTTCCAGTTTGATCCAAGGCTTATTTCCTCGAGGTCTCAAACTTTTCGCCACTAATCAAAAAGACTACTTTTCTTCAAGTGGCCGACACACGAAGGGAGTTTGCCTTACGTTAGAAGCACGGCTGATGGAGCAGCGAATCTTCGGCCTGCCTGAAAGCTGTCGGCATGTTTTACAATTCCCCTGACAGCCTTGCCAGGCCCAGACACGGTGGAAGCACATCAGCTTCAAGCTGCATAAACCACAGGGAGGGATGGGGGGCATGGGTAGGGGTGGCATGGAGGGATCTTACACAGAGAGGAGCCCATGCGGCTCCCCGGTCCCCTGTGGCCGAGCTGGAGCCAAAGAGTTTGGCTCTCTGACGGCACCTCCGAATCCATCTCCGGTGGCAGAGCTTTGGGACCGAGGCATGCATAAAACTTGACCCAAGAAGAGAGGAAAAAAGTGAAAAAAAGAAAATCCTGCCCTCTGAATCCCTACTGATGGAAAAGAACAGTGTGGAAACATTTGGATTCGTTCTGTTTGACGCGTAGCCGTCTCACCGCAATGCGAACACGGCACAGGAATAGCGACGACAGCCCGTAATTCCATCTCTTGTCGTTAAAATCCAATGTGACAGCACAAAGACGCCGGATGCTGTCTCGCGGTTCCACGTGTCATGTACAATGTGTCTGGAGATGTGTCGGTTAAACCCATCACCTTGATCAATGCGTAACGGGCTTTATTGTGTTCTGAGCATAGTCTTCCCGCATAGTCTTCTGACGGGAACGTTATAGGTGAATAACTGAAATGGGGGAAGGCTGCTCCAATCCTGCGAGCGCCGGAGTCCTGCCGGTTTTGGCGTTAACCTTCAATTAATATTTGATTTCCATTTTAAGCAGCGAGGGAGGTGACGTGCTGTTCCAAATAATGACTCTAATCAAACAATTAAGAGCTGAGGTGGAAGGAGACTAAGTGCGCTCTCCTGCCCTTGGGAACTTCCACTGCCGAGCCCTGATGTCAGCGATAAAAGTCATAAAAGTAATGAATCAACAGAGCAGACAGTTAATTTCTCCATCACCGTGACATTTAATCTCTTTAATGACATTGGGCAAGATTTCATTACAAAAAAAAAAAAAAAAAGAGGTATGTTCTGTGTTTTTTAAAGAAAGCTAATAAAAATGTCCCTTGCCATCCTAAACTTTCATCTGGAGGAGGGTTCGTTTCTGAAAATATGTTATTCTGCTTCAGAGCCCTGAGGGCTGGATGCGCCGACTGGTACAGAGATAAATGAACCATCGTTGTCTATGTGAACCTGCACACAAACTGCCATGTGGCATTTGATCAATGCTGCCAGCAGACTGCATTTTCCATCTGGCCCTTAACCGCTGATATTGATTCCAAATGAACCGCAGCTGAATGTGGATCAGTGGAGCACCGGTCACCAAGACCAGTTGGTGCTGCAGGGAAACAAATGTATTTGGTTGATTTTATTATGCATGATGTGCAAGGAGGCATTAGAGGGTAGCACTGGTGCCTCAAAGCTCTTGAACTGTGCTTGGCCATGGGTATGAATGTGTTAGACTCTATGTGGATTTTTCAAGTTTCTCACATGTTCATGTGGGTTTCCTCCAGGTGCTCTGGTTTCCTGCCACAGTCCAAAAATGTGTTTCAGGTGAACTGGTAACTCTACATTGCCATTAGTGTGTGGGATTGCCCTGTGATGGATAGGGTTGTCCGGTCCAGGGTGCACCCTGCCTCGAGTCCTATGATTCCAGGATTGACCGGATTTCACAAGTGATTCTTGATAATGAATCAATTACTGATTTATAAGCATATTTTTGTTGCATTTTCTCGTAAATTCAGGTTTCACCTTTGACAGTCAGATGGGACAACAGATCACACCACAGCAATGCTGTCTCAAAAGTTAGAGAAAAAAAAAACATCAAGCTACATACCGACAAAGCAGGGCCCTGGAGCTCAGACATGCACAGCTGCTCTTTCGCTGACAGGTATGTTGATACCTTCCATCCAGGGAATATTCAGGCCTCGGCTGGCTGTTCCCTCACAGTTTTATTCCACCCTGGAGCTCTTGACTCAGCTGGATGGACAGGGACCAGAATAAGAGATTATAAGTGGTGCTTCATATAATTAAAAAAGGTGCTTGCTTAAGGTGACAAAAGTTTATTAATGCATAAAATTCAAGAGTCTGAGGGGGATGTGTAAGAATTATGAAAAACAGGAGTGGGGGACTTTGAAAACTGAGTTTGGGCCCCTGATATAAGCTGACATAGTTTTGGGGGAAATTTATAAAGTGCCTTGGTTTATTATTGTCTTCAGTGAGTGATATAAGTGTGCTATGCTCCATAACCACTTAACTTACATTACATGATAGGACATTACGCTGGAGCATAACTGTATTCAAACTCCCATACCACTCTACTGTGCCTTCAGCAAATGTCTATTATATATTGTTTCATTAACACAGCCAATTCAAATTATGAGCCCAGTCTCCAAGTTATTCCAGGTATGAGCTGAATCAGCGAGAACCAGTCTCCCGTTCAGCTTATCTAACTTGGGGAACACCTGCCTGAGCGCAGAGTTCTGCATTCCATTGTCTACAGAACACTGCACCCATTATTTTGAACAATAATATTTTAATGAATAATATTTTTGCTTTCACTTGTAGATCTGTGTAATTGTGCAAGACAGTAAACTAAACCTTGAACCTTACTATTCTGGTCACATGATAGTGCAGCGGCACAGCAGGGTAGCACTTGTGCCTCACATCTCCTGGGTTTGGATGTGGGTTCAAAGCTGACTCAATCTGTGCTGAGTTTTCCTTGTTCTAGGAGAGGCTCTAGACTACCCTAGCCCTGCACTGAAAAAGTAGTTCTTTAGTTTTTTTTTTTTTATAAAGTAGTGCATTACGTGTCTTTCTCAAAGGTATTGCAGCAGGAGAACTTGAACCTCTGCCCTATGAGTCCAAACCTGGCAGCTCTACCTACTTTGTTGACTGGATGGATGGATGGATGGATGGATGGATGGAACAAATGAACATGACATAATGCATAAAGAGTACCAAGACAAACCAGGGTGCTGGTTGTGTTTGTCTCTATGGTCTTAGAACATCATCAGAGGTCCAAACGTGGTCAAACGGCTGAGAGTGTGAATGAAAGACTGTGCTGATGGGGCCCTGGGGCTGTGTGCAGTGCACCGAAAGACGATGCTAGTCAGCAATGGCAGTGTTGCTATGGATCAAGCAAGGACCCCGTTCACCGGTGTCTTTTCTCTCACATCACTCACAGGGGTTGATAGAGAGTTCATACCCCTCTCCCATGTGGCTTATTATAAAGGAACTGTCAGGAACGTCTGCCGGATCTAAGGATTTGGCACATTGGAGGAAAGGAACATAAAATGTGTTTTTTGAGGATAATAAAAAATAGAACTGCAGCATCTTTACTAGGCTGCTCTGAATGATAAACCATGCAAAACACTGCAAATTCAACGAATCCATGGAGATTCAAGCCGTGCCGATTATTCTGGCATCCCGCATTGACGCAGATTTCTTTGAACCTGATGTTTTCCTAAACATCCTGCAAATTCCGGCCTTTCCTGGGAGCGCTCAAGCAGAGGAGGAAAAAAAGCCGGGTGGCATTTGACACGGACGCTGACTCAGCGTCGACGCGGCGGAATTTTCCATCGCACTGTCGGTGGAATTCCACCGGTCGGTCTTCTGTTTGGTCGTGCCGCGCGTGAACAGACTGTTTGGGCTCCAGCTGTTTGCTTACAAGTGTATTTCATATGCATTCCAAGGACTAAAAAACGGAGGACTGTAGAAGTGCAAAAAAATCCCCCAGCATTGCTCTCAATAAGCATAACAGACACGCCTTTTGTCTTGAAGGTGTAAATGGTACGTAGGGGCTCTTTTTTGTCTTGAGGATTATAGTTTATTTTTAAGTGGGATTTTGAGTGTGTCTATTGTGTCGGTATCAGAATAGTGTCAGAACAGCACTGGAATCAACAGGCGCTCAGTAAACAATGCTCTAATTAGTGCTGAGCCCTGGCGGAACTGCGGTAAACGGCACTCTTTACTCTTCCGTGTCCAATCCGCGAGTCTAAATACAGCATAAACACAGCGACAGAGCTATTTTAAACAAGCTCTAATCATTCCCCAAAGATGTTTTTCACTGCTGACCAAGCAAATGGCCATATAGAGTATTACCATGTTTTAGTTATGATAGCAATATCAGGGGCGTAATGGTTTAAGTATATAATTTTCAGAAATATTTTTTTGGTTTAATTTTTTCTTTTTAATTTGTCCATTGTACTGTTTCTCTAGTTGAGATGAAATTGTGGGGCTATTTTCACTACCGTCAAGTTCGTGTCAAGTCATGGTCATTAGATATAGAAAGTCCTTCCGGAATGTTCCGTCCTCCACTTGTGTTTTTCCTGTTGAAACTTAAGGGTTGCGTTCATCGTCCCTGTGATTCAAGTCCATGCATCTGGTTGCTGGTTGTCCTCCAACTTTCTGAATCATCACTGTTTCATTCAGAACTTGTGTCTTGTTCTATCTCCAGAAAATGAAATTACTGAGTTTAGTAACACGTGCAAAGACCTGCTGTGGCCACTAACGTGAAGGTCATGTTCTCTCACTGTACCCTGTAGATATACAGTCATTACCACCCAGGATGGAGAAAAAGGCAAGTGCACGGCAAGCTGAACTAATGTATTTCCCTTTAGTAATATTTGCAAGGACATTGCGGGGCTTAGATACAACAATAATACCATATTTTTGTTTCCAGAAAAATATTATCAGATTCACAATCATTCTCATAAAATTAGTGTTATGAACAGGCCTTTTCTCCTTGACCATTACAGACCTTTCCTAAGCGTTTATCTAAATTCATAGTATTTAAACCCACGTTATATTTACTTCCATTCATCTGGCAGACACTTTTCTCCAAAGCATCACTGGGAAAAATACTTCTTATTCAACATATTTAACAGTGAAATGCTTGTGGAATCTTGTAACTGGAGGCATCGTTCAGACTCTTGAAAAAAGGAAAAATGAATCCTGTACTGTAGTTATGAAAGAATGTCTCCTGCACCCTTGAGCGAGGCACTTATCCTAAACCGCTGTCGAATACCCAGCCTTATAAGCATGCACAGACTAAACGTGCGTGATTTGTAAGCCATCCTTGAATGGGAACCTCTGCCATAGCCAAATATAATAAAATAAAAATGAATTGTTTATTATTTATAAACATCACTTAAACATAAGCGTTCATTATTTAAAAATATTATTCCCAAGCTCAGGTTTTAAAGAATAAGAGACACCTTGTAACGTTTTGAACTTAGAAAATACCACGGTACATAGTGTTTTAAATATAGTTTAAGCAAAAAAAGAAAATAACTCGAAGAGTTGTGCCCTCCTGCAGCGCCCGAGGTGCGTCTCGTTGGTTGTGGACTGTGAATATCCATAACTACACGTTCGTCTGGGACTTTTCAATAAATCATCCTTCTTCTGTATTCCTGCATATGTCAAAATGCTTTCATGGTATCTGGTTACATGAGGCATAGAAAATATGCATTATTCAGGCTGCTATAAATTACTAACCAAAAGAAATTATTTAAAATGTTACTTTTCGAATATTTTTTTTCCGCTCACAGGATTCTTAAGATCTTCAGCATGGTGTCCATTGTCAGATATTCAGTGCTTTGGAACATGTGACACTTTCTAATAGAAGAGAAGTCAGCGATTCTCCTTCTTCATTCAGCCGGTTTACATATTTTGTATTTTGCAAGAAATAAATCATAACCAGAAAATCACAGATCACACTCATCTGCAGGTTCAGGTCATGCATACAACCTCTTTACAATGAAAGATACTTACAAAGAGACATCTGATGTTCTAAATGAACAGGTAATGACTGTGATGATTAATAATTACATCACTCACAGTATTCTTGGTTTAATTTTGTATTTAATGAGAAAGGAAAAATTTTCCCTTCCTTTCTTCTTTTCTTTGTTTCACGTTTGTTGTATCCCCCCATGGTGCTGTGTGAGTATAAATCTCCCTTGAAAGATAGATTTTTTATTCTTAGTGGGATTCTCCTCTATAAATAAAGAATGAATAAACAAATAAAAACATTTTAATCCCTTAGGAAGGCCTCACTGTAGCTACTTTTTACCCAATGAAACTAAATCCATCCTTGTATAGCTCCTCTTGCTTTGTTGTTCAGTATTGTAGCTGGTAAAGGACCATCCTACTAAAGACTTTGCACTGAAATTCTTTAATTTTTTGCTGCAGAGCAAAAAACTCCCACAACTTTCACTGTAATAATAACAATAATAATAATAATAATAATAATATACATCTCAGAGCCAGTAGTGAAATCCAGCCATTCTGTGGTTCAACACTGAAGGCAAGAGTAAGACAAGATTTAAAGAGACTGTGACAGTCAGCTTTACATATTCATGCTTCAGGGTATGCAGCTCGAACCACATGTTGATCCAGGGCCCTTGGATGCTGCTTAGAAGGAGGCATGTGTCAGTCAAGCAGATTGACGGGGAAAACAGCAGAAGAGTGTATCTGGGGCTCGATTTGCGAGGCGTGTGCAACACCCTTTCCCAGTTACATCCAGGAAAATTGCATTTTCTCTTTCATGACTGCTTCTTTCAACAGTCGAGAAGCACACTGAAAATAACAATAAAGTCTCAGATGAGCCATACATGAGACGCTTTCTCCAGTTACGCTACATTATTTATATGCTCAGAAGACACCCCCATTCAGGCTGGCTTGAGTAGCTAAGAAATGTATATTTCATGCCTTTATATGGCACAAGGTTAAGTCCCGTGATCAAGTTCCCAACAGCAGTGGCTCTTCTGGGATTCTTGAACCCAGCACTCGATTATGCTCCCTTGCATTCTCTAAAATTAAGATTAATGAATTTCTGGGGGCAGGAGACTACGCGAAATGTTTGCTTTTATCGACCGAGGGCATGAATGCAAAAGGCTTGTGGTGTGTAAGGGTAGGAATGCCCTGTTTTTGATTATACATTTCTTATTTGACACTTGATTTGGATTGCATCTATCTTTCAGTACTTGCTGTTTTTCATTCTTATGTTGACTGTGTTTCGAGTTCTTGCAAGCGAGGGCCTGTTACACAAAAAAAAAAGACCTCAAATCATTTTCTTCACTGTTTAAATGTAATTAATTTTGCAGTGAACCGAGCAAGCGATATTTCCAAAGAAGCTCCATTGAGCTGTGGACAAACCCCTTTTTTATTTCATAGGACGTCAGAGATAAGGAAAGTGTGGCTTCCCAGCTGTCAATTCGTCACTTTAAATTCAATTTAGTTCCATTTATTTTTATAGAGTGCTCTTCTCTCTTCTTCTCACACAGTGACACACAGTGCTGAGCACAGGATTAGAAGCATAATACAAATAAAAGGTTGGCTATACGTTAAATTTCTACCATAACTATGTAATTACTAGAACTATAAGTAAGCCAACTGGCCATGGAGGGAAAGAACAAAAAACTCCCAAAACGAAAAGCAAGAAAGAGGAAAAAAACTCCTCTGGATGTCAGTGGCTGCCCACCCCTCATAAGCATTCTACATAAAAAAGACTTTTAAGTCAATTTAGAGCTATTAATAACATTGTTGCTAGATGCTAATTAGTTTAGATTTGCATAAGCAGGTCTTGTCCATCATGGCACTTCCATACTTGACACCAGTTGACACTTTGGGTTGCACCTTCACCTCCTGCCCAACCCAGGATACAATTGGCTTAGTTACAATTTTAAAAGACAGTGATGCATATGTATTTTTGGCCCCATTAATTGCAGTTCCATTGATAAAAGCTATTTCTTGCAGAGAGAATGTTGTTAGTCACAGTGCTGGTCTCTCTCAGCGATGCTCTCGCACCCCCATCCAATGTTGCAGGTCCCCACTGTGCTCTAGGGTGTGAGGTATCAAGGATGGGTTTCCATGGCGCATGCTCACCTCCTCTCTAAGGTTCAAACAAACGGGAGGCGGGAGCGCCAGGATGCTGCATTATTTATCAAAGCCCTTTTAGCTCATCGAGAAGCAGGACTCTGAGTTGAAAGGACAAGAAGGTGGGGGCTGGGAGGCATTGCAGTGTCAAGAGCCTTGCTATGGCTCCAGTGCATGTGGGCCACCAGAAGGGCCACCTCCCCCACTTAATTACCCAAAAGGCCATCTGTTCCTTCATATTAAATCATGATGAAGTCACTTGTAAATGAGTTCTTTCTGTTTAGGGGATGGACAGGGAGGGGCAGTTCAGTAGACGGGGCTAAGGGGAGAATGGGCCCATTGGAGAACAGGTGGGAACACCACACCCACCTAACAGACGAGAACCAGCGAGGTGGGTCTCTTCATTTTGTATATTATATCGCATTACAGGTTTTTTCCCAAATTTTTTCCACAAATACAATACATATTTATATTTTTTAAAGCGCTCCGTCACTGCGTGAGAAGAGCGCTGTATAAAAATAAATTGAATTGAATTGAATTGAATAAAGTAGCTGGTAAAGTGACAAGGATGTGAATGGACACTTTCTAAACAAAAGCAGGAAATGAAGGTATTAATTTGTTTTTGTAAAACGAATGTAAGTATGAGCTGATCAGCTGGCAGAATCCTCTGCTTTGATCGGAGACATTTCTATCATTGAGAAATACACACTCCAAACTAATCTGTAATTAGAGTTCCGGGTTCCACTCGATTGTCTGTTTTGAACGGGTCTCTGAGTAATTTTCAGTCCCCCCCCATACTGGACCAGATGTATAAATTAGTAAATGAGTATAACTAGTTTAGGGTGTAATGGTTACACCTACTGTCTTTGGATCCAGCTGTAGTGCCCTTGAGCAAGGTACTTACCCTAAAATTACCCAACAGTATATTTGGGTAAATAACTGTAACCTTAAAATTTTAATTTGCTTTGGAGAAAAGCATCAGCTAAATGAATAAATGTAAGCTGCATTTGGACAAAGACCCAAATTAATTTTATTATTAATTATTCCTTAACAACAACAACAATAATAATAATAATAATAATAATAATAATAATAATAATAAACAGATCCTCCTGGAGGTTCGGAAACATCTGTTTGACAGTTTGAATAAACGTGTTTGTATCTTTCAAGACCTTCATATCTACTCTTAACGGAACGAAGGTGCCCAAGCAGGGCATCTACAGTGAAAAGCATTGTTTAAAAAAAAAAAAAAATCTCCAGTACTTAGTTTGTTCTTGGTTTTTGGTGCGGTAGCATTTTGAAAACGGGAACTCTTTGACACAGGGGCCTGACCTGCGCCCCTCTCCCCGCAGTGTTCATAATCAAAGCTCCCGTTTGGGAGATTGCTCAGGTCAATTGCCGCTGAAACTCGCCTTCATTTCCTCAGCTCACTATTACTTACCGCATGGTGTAAATTGCATTTCCAAGCTGCGGTACTTTCTGAGGGCAAGAGAACGCTAATCCAATTCAGTGACAACCTTACAGTTATTGCGCTGAGATCACAACGGAGACCATCAGCAGTGACGCCCGGCTCAAGTGCTTCTTTGGAAGACAGTTTCCCCAAATTACCATCTCAGTGCTGCAGATCATGTGTTTTATGGAAAAACAGCAAAATTTCAGTGCACTGTAATGTATTTGGAAGGTAGTCAGAACTGCCTTGAGCTCGGCCATATTATTACCATACGGGTTGTAATGAGCTCCACTCGAGAAACAATGATTGTGTTTCACTTGTGTTTGCATTTAAAATCAACATTCTTAGTGCTTCGCCTCCGTGTGGAACACTTAGCATCCCCTTCTTCTTCTTCCGCTGCCTGCATTGTGATTTTATTTTCGGAAGATTAACAATGATCGGCATTATGGCTGGGCCCGAATGAAATTCAAATGAAGAGTTTGCGGATTCGGGCCCCACGAGAGCTTCGTCTTTCATGTCCTGTCTGCTCCTGCTCAGCCGCTGTATAATTAATTTTCTGTGTTGCATTTGTCAAAGGAAACCCTTTGCTGTGACTTCCAGTTTCTCCCTTTGTAAGAATTCCGACTTGCATCTTAACAATGACCCAGCCCAGGAAGGAAGTGTGGGAAAGAAGGAATAAATGCAGATGCCAAAAACCACGGAACCTTTTAACATGTCAATTTTAATTTTAGCAGAAATTTTGGAGAAAAAAAAAAGACGGATATTCATTGTTAAAGCGTAGGGGGGCGCAGTGGTGCAGTGGGTTGGTCCTTGTCCTGCTCTCCCGTGGGTCTGGGGTTCGAGTCCTGCTTGGGGTGCCTTGCGATGGACTGGCGTCCCATCCTGGGTGTGTCCCCTCCCCCTCCAGCCTTGCGCCCTGCATTGCTGGGTTAGGCTCCGGCTCCCCACGACCCCGTATGGGACAAGTGGTTCAGATGATGTGTGTGTTAAAGTGTACCATCTTCGCTCTTCCTCTAATACATAATGCATTCCTCAGCAATAAGGTGCTTGTGGAAATTCATTCATTTCCATTTGACTCCTGTTCACACTTCTAGTAACTCTCTTGATCAAACAGTAACATGCAGTGGTGTTTAATACAACACGAAGGCTTCTAGTAGGAATATTACTTGTGACAGGTCTCATTTTCACCGCGATCAAACATTTTGCTGTTCTTTCCAAGGGACACATTAGCAAGTCTTCATCCCCTTGGGCTGTGTCCTAGTTCTCAGGACGCACCGACTTTCCAGTTAGCATCATGCAGATAGACAGTGTGTGTGGGTGGCTACCAGCATGCTACCGTTACATCTCCTCTATACCGCAGTCTTCGTTGACTCCCAAGGAAAATGCAGAGGGAGAAGTACAAATCACTGTAGCACAGGCACGTAACAGACAGTTGTTGCATTTCATATGTTCACAAATCGGCAGTAATGTCTAGTATTTGGCATAATTAATGAAATGGGGGCATCAGGTGATGTAATGGATCCATCTGCTGCCTTTGGATTTGAAGGACATTGGGTCTGAATTCCAACTCTTACTGCAGTACTCTTGATTAAGGTACTTACCCTGAACTGATGAAATTAAATAAAATAAAAATTAACAGCTACGCAGATTGTAAGTCACTATAAGTAGCTTAGCGGTGTAAGTTGCTTTGGAGAAAAGTGTTACACAAATAAGTGGCCAGTCATTTATTTAGCCACTGCTTTTCAAGTAACTAGGGCAGATGGAAGCATAGTGGATCGAGCTACTACCCTTAGTCCTAAAGGTAGCAGGTTTGAATCCCACTTCCAGCTGATGTATCCTTTAGCAGGGTATTTAACCCTAGTTGCTCCTATGACATGACTGAGCTGTATAAATGGGTAAATAATTGTGGGGAGCTGAACAGTGTGTCACTTTGAAGAAAAGTGTCAGCTAAATGAATGAATGCAATAGTAAGGGTACTAGAATCTAAATATGTGATTTCTGACCTTAAAGACAGAAGCTCTAACCACTGCTCCACCTGCTGTCCAAAGCAACCCATTACAGTGCTCCACTCTTTTTTTCTGTCTCTACTACTATGTTGCTATTATTGTATCTGAGCATAACTGATGTCTAATTTTAATTTTTAGTCTTATATTTTTGCTGTATCTGTTATTGTACCATATCTTTCTTCTTTTTTTATATATATTACTGCTGCTGTATTTTATTATTATTTTGCTTTAAAAATGATGAAAAAATTACTACTACATTTGGTCCCAGTAAATAGATCTCTTTAGAGTTTGACTAGAAAACGTCATTTCAGAGCATTCCTCCATTCACTATGTACACTAAAGGTTCTGATGAGTTGGGACTCATCATTACTGGGCAGAAAGAAAAACACTGCGGCTGTTAAACGTGCCCCACTTAAGCAGTGACTTAATGCAGCTTGATCTTTGAGCTCTGTCTTCTGGACAGGCGGTGAATCCTCTTGCTGAAACCTGGTCTACCTCAAAAGGTTTTAGAGCTTTGAAGCTGTCCGTGTTGTTTCCGGAAGAACAGAGCTGCTAAGGGACACTGTTCTCCTCCACATTGAATGTGTACCTTTTGTACTTTACGTGTTCAGAGTTCTCATTCTTTTTCTTTTTGCTTTGCTATTATGAAGGAGGGGGCGTGGTGTGCAGTGAGTTTGGCCAGATCCTGCTCTCTGGTGGGTCTGGGGTTCGAGTCTCGCTTGGAGTGCCTTGCAACAGATTGGCATCCTGTCCTGGGTGCGTCCCCTCCCCCTCCAGCTTTACGCCCTGTGTTGCCGGGTTAGGCTCTGGCTTGCTGCGACCTCACTTGGGACAAGGGGCTTTAGCAAATGTGTATTTGTGTGTCTGTGTGTTATGAAGGAATATAGACAACAGTGCAGGATTTGCAGTGAAAGTTTTGAACTGAGCTGAACAGGCTGGCCTCCCTGAAATAAACTGTCACAAACAACACGGACAGAAAAGGCAGAATGAGATCAACGGAACACGTGTCCCAAAATGGGCCCAAAAGTAACCTTGTTTGTCACACAGAGGTCATTTTCTGTGTTATTTAGGGACTCGTTGGCTTAAATCTGAAATTCTCACTGAAAGAAGAAAAGGGAGAACCGTTGCCGAGTCCAGCCCAGAGAGGGGCATTCTGATTATATTCCGAGGGGTAGCAAAAGGACTGGGAGACAGGGGTGGAACGTATTACAGTCGCTGCGTGGTGGAAGAGCAGAGCTGATTCCAGTCCCGCTGAAAGAGGAACAAAGGAAATATAAAATGCAGGATGCCGGTCCAGTTCCTGGCGGATGCACATCCAAAGCTGGATGGTGAGTAACCGGCAGTGAGAGCATTCAACACGAGCTTCTCAGACCTGTTCCATGGTTTCATCAGTCTCTTATAATAAATGGCACCCACTGAAGCTGTTAAGTCCTCTGACAGAAATTAAATGTAAAATCAGGAGTGAATTAAAAAGTGAAGAGAAACAATAAAGACAACTGACATTGTTCATTTTGAGCAGGCAAATTATTTAAAAATGCAATAAAGATTAAATTACTTGGAGCCTGTGGTGTCAGAGTTACTTTAACTAACCTGGAAAAGTGCTGCAACTATCCCTTGTACTAGTGTGCTGTATACAGTGCCAGTGAAATGTTTGTAACCAGATTGGCCTGGGGCAAAAAACAAGACTTTTGAGGAGTTGAAGGTGGTTTCATGGAGCAGTGTGAAATATTTGGGTCCAGCTGCTATCAGTACTTGTAAGACACAATTTGAATTTGAATTGAATTGAATTTAAATTGAACTGAATCAAATCAAATTGAGTTGGGCACGGTAGTGCAGTGGGTTTGGCCGAGTCCCGCTGTGTGGTGGGTCTGGGGTTTGAGTCCTGCGTGGGGTGCCTTGCGATGGACTGCCATCCCGTCCTGGGTGTGTCCCCTCCCTCTTCGGCCTTGCACCCTATGTTGCCGGGTTAGGCTTCAGCTTGCCGCAACCCCACTTGGACAAGCTGTCTCAGACAACATGTGTGTGAATTGAATTGAAGACTTTATTGTCATTGTACTGTCCTGCAATACAACAGAATTATAGTGGTACTCCCTGAGTTCTTTAAACAACAATGTAAAACACAAACATTTAAGTATAAAAATAGAAAATTAAATCATTTAAATAGATAATACAGTAAATAATTAGATAATACAATTTAATAAAATAATCAGGCAGTGTTCAGCTGTTTCACAGCACTGGAGAAGAAGCTGTTTTTCATTCTTGTGGTGTGTGATGCTGAGAGCACGAGTTGTTCCTGTGTGGTTCCCAATGTTCAGGATGGAGGTTGCAGTATCATGCTGTGGGGTCATTTTACTAGTCACACAACTGGTTATCATTTCTCAAGACCATGGCAGTCTCAACCAGCAGTCTGATGCATATCATACATCAGAGACAAGTTGTTCCATGAGGGATATGGCTAGTTGTGCAGACATTCATTCTTCCAGATACCAACACACATCAAAATGAGGCAATATGGTGCCTGAGGAAAGTGAAGAATAACTCAAACTAATGGTATGGACATAAAATGCGGTCACTTATAAAAAAGTTTCCAGCAGATGTACAGATGACAAGGAGACGGTTTTTCCTCCTGCTTTCACATAGCTGGCGCTGACAAGGATGTTTTCCACCCTGGTTGTCTTCCACTTTAATAAAGGTTTCACAGAGTTTACAGGAATTTACACTTTGAAATGATACACATAATGTGTGTATTTCACACACGCAGCGTGGTCTCATTAGAATGATAATCATGTTTGAGGACATTTTCCAGCAAATTCATCTCCTGGTAATTTCAGGCTTGTGCTTTTGTCTTGGGATATTTCCTTTCTTTTGTCCTCCATTTATCGTCAAGAAACTTTGAGGAGTTCTTTGGAGGGCTTTAACTTCAGTAACAGTTTTAGCATCAGCATAGTTGGGCCAGTAGGTGGTGTAATGGTGAGCGCTGTTGTCTTCTAATCGAAGGACCGCAGGTTGAAATCTCTGCTGTAGTAACTTTAATCATACCTAGACACAGTAAAATTTACCTTACTGTATAAATAGGCAAAAAAATTGTAAGTAATTAAGTGTATAGACATAACATTGTCACATAAATAATGGTTCATAAAAATAACCACTTGGATGGAAAGGCAAGTCAGGTTATTTGGTAGAACAATACACTTCAATGGCCATGCCAAAGGACAATGAGTTCTAGCTCCTTTGAACTCGTTCTTTCACAGATTTTCCACTTTTACACCCCCTCCACATTCTACCGTTTATGCATTCATGGCACCAGTAATAAATTCTGAATGGGAGACTTCAATGAAAAAAAAAACTGCGCGTAATACTTCTACTGGAGGCTTTTAGGTCAGCATCTCTTGTCTCATGAAAACAGAAACACAGTGGCACGCATTGCATCCGTCACACACCCTGCTCCCAGAACCCCCATCCGCCCCAGTTCTCCACCTCCCAAGGGCTCTTAACATGACCTTAAAGTTCATCTTCCCAAAAACCAACTCTGTCCCTTAGCGGCGATGTGTCTGTCGCCAACAGCAGCACCACAGCAGCCAAAGCCTTCTGGGAGCCGTCAACCTGAGCTGCCCTGTGTTTCATTGCATGGAATAGAAAGGCTTTTACTTCCATTTGGACTCCCATTTGCCTTCTGAGTATGTATATTGGTGCCATGCAAGTGGATGATGCCCGAATGCAACAGCAGGTGGCGCAGTGGTTAGCGCTGCAGCCTTTGGATGCGAAAGACCAGGACTAAATTTAATTTTCAGCTGGTCGAGGTACGTCTCTTCAATTACTCCAACAAAAAAATAAATGGAAAAGTTGCTTTGGAGAAATGTGCAAGCTAGATGAACAGATGTGATCAATATCATATTATACACTACACTTTCAATAGGTTTCCAGTAATAAGAATTGCATGTTGTAGTGCATGTGCTGCGGCTCTGATCCCTGAGAATAATCAAAGTATAAATAAATAAAACTTTATTAATCCCAGAGGGAGACTCAGCTTGACTCACCAAGTGGAATTGGAATAGGTATAAATAAATGTACAGACCTAAATATATACGTGCTGTGATGGAGTGTGACACATCCAGGGTGCACCCCTCTTTGTCTCGTGCTCCGTGATCCCAGGACAGATTCTGGATCGCCACAACCCTGACAAGGGCAAGGGGTTAATGAAAGTGAGTGAGCGCGATATATAAATACACAAATAAAGGGGTCTTTACGTGAGGCTGGAGGAGGCTTTAGGTCAGGAACCGCGGTTGATGACATTACTGGGGAGGCATGGTGACAGCTGAGCTTGTCTGGAGACAAACGATTATCAGATGCTCAGCGCTGTGTGGCTCTCTGCAGTACCTCGAAATACATGTCTGTTCCATTTGTCCCAGATATGCGGTCCCTGTTGAGGTAAACCCAGACATGTGCTGACAATCGGGTTTAAAATCCTCTGCACTGTGGGCTCCAGTTCGAGACAGCTTTCAGCTCAGCCCTATTACAGTGTGGCTGTGGGGTCAACGCTCCAGTGAGAGGCGTCCTTTTCCGACGGGGACACAGAACTCTTTGGCTAACATCTTGAACAAGGACCCCCTGGGAAAGCAGAGCAGAGCCATTCTTGTCCTCCACCGTTTCTGAGAGATAAACGCTCCCGTCGACCCTGGTACGATGGCAGGTTACTCTTAACCGCCTTGTCGCCGGCACTGGGCAGAGCTGTTTTTCAGCAGATCGCCCCAGGTGCTCCGTGCAGCGGGTCCAACAGAAACATGCTGCAAAGGCCGGGCTCGCTCAGAAACACTGACACACCGCATAGTGAACATTTCAGTTTAAAAGCAACGACAAAGAAAGATAAAAATGATGATTATTACTGCTGTTGTTATTTGTTTATAGTATTAAACTATATAATACTATTAGAAAACCTTTCTTATAAGATGATAACAATAGTACTAAGCAACTGTTCATAAGGACAATACTACTACTACTACTACTACTACTAATAACAATACAGTAATACTTCGCCCTGCGTCGTTTTGTGTTGCGTCGATTTCAACTTTACGTCGGTTTTTTAAATATATATGGAGAAAAACAATTCGTCTTCAGTCGGCTGATGCGACTTTATGTTGGTCAGCCGAAAACATTAAAAATTGTTAAAAACTTAAAATCACTTAAAACAAAAAAGTGTAAAATCAAATAAAAATAAACGTTCAAATATATAAAACAAAATATTTTAATCTGTAAAATCAATTAAAAGCTTAAAAATAAGAAAATATTGTCTTATTTACCTGCCATTTTTAAAAAAAATTTTTTTTGTTTTTTCTTTACTTTAGCATTAATTGAAGTGTATTGTAACGTCGAGGGGGTGCGGTGGCGCAGTGGGTTGGACCGCAGTCCTGCTCTCCGGTGGGTCTGGGGTTCAAGTCCCGCTTGGGGTGCCTTGCGGCGGACTGGCGTCCCGTCCTGGGTGTGTCCCCTTCCCCCTTACGCCCTGTGTTGCCGGGTAGGCTCCGGTTCCCCGTGACCCCGTACGGGACAAGCGGTTCTGAAAATGTGTGTGTGTGTGTGTGTGTGTGTGTGTATTGTAACGACCCGCGTTACTGGTTTTGTGTAAATAGTTGCATTCTGGGAAATCTGTAAATAATGTCTGTAACCACTGGGGGCACTTCGGGGGGACATGATGGGTTGACTGTGGCTGCCAACGTTCTAGAAAGAACGGGGCGGACACTACGCAGGCAGGAAAGGCTAGCCGTAAGCGCAGATCCTGGAAAAAATGGGGTCCTCAGACCTAGAGCATTATCTCCCTTGTACCGGTACTCGAATAAATCGTTCCTCATGAACGCTGCCTCCGTGTCCCTCTTCGCCCAATCCAAACCCATGCGTGCCACAGTGACCAATGCTTATTAGAGGCTTATGGGGGTCTAAATCGAATTTTTTTTTTTAAAGGAGTTATTTAGTTTTCCATCATTTTTCAACTTAAGCCATGCCCTTTGGAACCAATTAACGACGTAGGGCTAGGCAGTACTATAATAAAATAGTGCTACCTTCGATTATGTTGCGTGGCATGGAAATGATCTGTTGGTGCTGTTAAAAATTATAATGGAAAACGGAAGGTCCCAGAGAAGGGTGAAAAAGGACAACAGGTCAAATCCCAAGGAAAACCAAATTGGTAAAATGATTGTGAATCAACAAGATGCATGTTTTCTGTATACATGTTCTGTCGCAATTACTTCTGTAGTCATCTGCAGGCACATAGTGTAAAAAATGGTAATGATTACCATGATTAGATTGTATCAAGTGCTTTGTTTTTATGCACTGAAACTTTTTTTTTTCTCCTATATCTGCATATGTCTGAAGTAGAACTGGTCAGCGGATCAGGTGGCCTGGAATTTGTTAATTAAAATATGTCCATAGATGGTATTATATTTCACTGGCCCCCGTGTTTGTGCTGTCATCCATCAAGCGTTAGACAAATCCTCCTGGGTGGAAGGATTGCCCATGAAATGAGATTTGTGATTTATCACAGCTCCCTCTCTCAGGCTTCGGTGACACGGAGGTATAACACATATTGAAAGTTGTAATATTCGACCTCATTGCTCTATCTGCGGATGAAAAACGGCCGGCGACTGTGCCAATAACCGGCCCTATTAATCTGGACCTTGATATCAAGCCCGATGCTCTTGAAATATCATCCTCCTTAATTGGTCCTCCTTTCTCCCACCTTCAGAAAGCTACACGCAAGACAGGCGAAGGAGCACAAAACTAATGTCCTGCATGTGACATTGTTTATGATACAGGGTTAATGTCATGTTAAAAATAGCTGATTATAACCCCTGTGATGTCACCCCCAATTTCCTCTGCTAATATTGACTTAGGAAAACTTGTCTGTCCTCTATGTCTGGACTGAGTCCATTCTTCGGAGTGGGATAGCAGAGATCGACAATTAAATTCATCTGGCCAAACATTTATAGCAGATTTTAGATATTTCGCAAATGTTTACCGAAGCTTTTAAAAACCCCTCTGTCTTACCAATCTGTTGTACTTTGGAGCGATTCCAGGATCACCGTGCTAATCCCTCTCTCCGGCGGAGAGGACGCTTAATGATCTCGCTCGCTCCACAAGGCTTTTTGCTCTCATTTACAAATTAACCATATCTCCAGGACAACCTAGGAAGTTCATTTAATTACATTTTTAGTGTTATTGAGCTTAGATTCTCTCATGTATGAACTAATTTAAATATTTGTAAAGTCCAGCTGCTCTGTGGTTGAAAGTCAGCTCCACAGCTGAGTCTTCATTCAGCACCCTGGCCTGTTGGGTCATTTCAAGGTTGTGTGTCACAGTGCGTTGGGTGTTTCTGTGGGGTTCTACTCTGTTATTGCTCCCCTTACAGTGAATGGAGAAAGGTGGTGGTGGTGGTGGTGATAGGAGGCAGAAGGGAGTGTAGTGGTTACAACTCCTACCTTGGGAATCAGAGGTCGTAGTTTAAAACCCACATCCTGCTGTACTACCCTAGACCAACGCACCTACCCTGAACTGATAGAGTAGTAAATTACCCACTTGTATAAATGTGTAAATCACTGCAAGTTGCTTTGGAGAAAAGCATAAAGATGGACTGTTACAATGGCTTATCCAAGTTTCCCCAGAAGGGGCTGTGGATAGGAGCCCCATCTGAATAAACAAATGTACACAAGTACACTGGAGAAGGCCGTGAGAACGGGATCCTTTCTGTGGAGAATGTGCTCTATCATTGGTGTTTTATGAAGAGAACTGAGCTGGAGGTTGCTTTGCCAGTCATTGCTGTTCCCATCATTGCATGTAGCATATCTGTCCATGGTCACGAAAAAGGAGGAGATGGATCCATTTATGTAGCAAGGTAATTTTTACCGTATCAGCTCAAGGTAAGTATCTTGAACAACGGACACAAGAGCAAGAGTAGGGCTTCAACTGCAGACCTTCAAAGTCAGAGCTTTAACTGCTACGCCACCTACTGCCCCCGCCGTGAGGCTGATGCAGTGCTAGGTGCTGCCCAGATCTCAACTAGAAACACCAGCAATGCTTTTATATATAAAGTCTTCACTGCTGGAGTTCGCAAACCTGTTTGTCACTCGGCTTCTCCACAGATAGCACTGAAAAGAAAGTCAGGAGTTACACTGGGAGGACCATGGAGGAGTTTTAGAAGCTTCCCCATGTGCTCTGATTCCTGGGAGTAGAGCATCTTTGTCTTCCAGGTAGAATCTCCATAACCATGGAAATACGGGTGGGGTGGGAGTCTCCTGTCAAGGTGCAGAGGAAATTGACACATGTTACATGATGGGGGTCTGCTGTGCAGCCAGTGTCACCCCCTTACATGTCTCCAAATCGTAACTGTTTGATCACCTGTCCACGGTCCTCCGTCTTGTGCTGCAACATCACTTTAATTAAAGGTTAATATTAATCTTACTCTGTTGGTCATATAAAGGCAATGCAGGGCTAATGTCATGGTCAATAATGATGTCAGTAACAAATGAAATAAAAGGCTAATGGTGGCAGTGTCATGGAGAAGGTGACAGGGAGATGAGCTGCTATAAATTCAAGCAAATAGATACTATAGTGCAATTTAAAACTGATCATCCCAATTAGCTGCTAATGTGTAAACAGGTAAACTAATGAGTGATATTTATTTTAAGAATTTCCTTTCTGCCCTGTAAAAGTGCTCAGAATGCACATATTTGTTTTAAGTGAAACATTCTATTACCCTGTTTCTATTACTCTGCTGTGCCTGAGGTTTAATTCCGGCAATTTCATTTTTTAACTGGGAAAAAGAATTGCTTTTTAAACTCTTCAAGCGCCTGATTCCACATCCTCTCACTTCCAGCTTCATAAAAATGAATTTTCCTTGATATGCACATAAAGAATGATCACCTATAATAAACATTAAAACAGAACAGATCAAATGAGGGGAAAAAAAATTCAATGAAACATAAGTCACCCTTTTTTACTTGGTTATTCAATATCCAGTCAAAATCCAATTACTGTACTTATTATATTTCTATGTCATATCTGGACTTTGATTAGCTTTAAAGTATGCGGCTGTTCCTACTGGCATTGCAGTGATCTCCTGCTATCAACGTGCACAGTCATATCAAAGTGACATCAACTGCTGCTCCGGCACCGCAGAGCATCTCTGTGCTCGTACCCTTTGAGCTGCCAATCAAAGTCCCAATACTGGCTCTTAAACCCAGGGATGATTTTATCGCATGCTTTTCCCACAGGGGGCGCTTTTAATTAGGCCACTCTGTGATGGTTTAACATCCGTATCAATGGGCGGCTCATAATTAACACACACGTGGTGGCAGGAGCTGTCAGTCCGAGTCGGGGCGATGCCCTGCCACTGGGCTCCGGTTCTCCTTACATCCCGGCACCACATCCAGTGGAGAGCAGCAAACGAGAGGCTTTGCACGTTGGTGCTTTGCAGCACTGCCTAGTTCTCAGAGAAGCTGTCCGCATGAATGACGTTTATATTGTGGGGAAAAGAAAACTGTGAGATATTTACATTTATTTACATTTACATGTATTCACGTAGCAGATGCTTTTCTCCAAAGCGACATACATCTCAGAGAAAATACTATTTGTAAATTACGTTAGGAGTAAGAGAGACATAGTTGCAGACGTGTGATTCTTAAGGAAACTTAGTTTGTTTCTTACCGCTATATCCACCGATGTTCTGTGTATTTCTCTTTAACTTCACACGTGTTGCACTCCCATGCACTCTACCCTCACGCCTCCTAAGGCTCTGAGGTCCTGAGGTCCACTGCATCCCCCAGGGCACATTTTCGCTGTGTTCGTTCCCTGAACCACAGTCACCATGAATATATCTCATAATACAAACTTGTACCCACATTATGAACACACAGTGTACTGAGATCGATCCATAAATAACTGCTAGTCCAGTGCTGGGAGCCACTGATCCCACTGAGTCTACCCTGGACATATAGGGTGTGAAGGGAAAATGCAAACTGCACACATACTGAGCTGGATTTGAACTGTGTCCAGACGCACAGCCCAGGAACCGTGATGCTCCAGCGCTACCCACTGCACCGCTGTGCCTCCCTCAGTATACTGACAGTCTAAAAATTATGGTCCAACTGGGACGTGTCATTTAAAATAAGAAACTGTTCATGTAATGATCTCCTGCAACGAAAGAACTGTTGAGATACCAATATAGCGTTGGATGGATTAGGTCCTGCACCCTTGAGCACACGCTCCGACACACAGAGAAAATCTAACCCACAAGTTTTGGGCCGTCAATCAAAAATTTGTTCCATTCCATTAAATAATGAACTGCGCAGTAATTTAAAAATAAATAAATAAACAGCGTGCATAATTTCTGATAATCCACTTAGTGGGGTCCGTGTTTTATTGTGTTTTGTTTAAGCTCAAGGATATATTTTGGTTGTAATGTTTATGGGTTATAGGGTCTAGTGTATTGTGAACGTGCAGAAAGTTGAAAAGGCTGTTTCTAGACAAGGGCACTTTTCACTGCAGTACTGGAATATTGATGGCTGCATTGAAAAGGGATGGAATTGGAGCCTGATAATTTTGGATAACGTTCCGATCGAGACCATGGTGTCATGGTCAGACCTGCTGCCTTTCAATTTAAAGGTTGCAGGTTTTAATCCCAGTCCTGCTATAGTACCCTTGAACATGGTAGTGATATAGTTACAATTACCATAATGATCTTAACAAATAATTATGTGTACTACTTCCTTTGATGGAGGTATTACGGGGGAAAGGTGATGAGGGGTTATAACAGTGTAGCAGACAAGAGGAATGAGACCGTGCACATACACACAGTCTGAACTGCTTGTCCCATAGGCGGTCGTGGGGAACCGGAGCCTACCCGGCAACACAGGGCGTAAGGCCAGAGGGGGAGGGGACACACCCAGGACGGGACGCCAGTCCATCGCAAGGCACCCCAAGCGGGACTCGAACCCCAGACCCACCGGAGAGGAGAATTGTGGTCCAACCCACAGCGCCACCGCACCCCTCAGGACATACATTGATTTAAAAAAAATTCTAAAAAAGTAAAAATCTGCCAAAAATTCTCAGTGACACAGCAGAGAGTGATGGAGCACATCACGGTGTAGAAAGCGTTGACCATTTCCCACAGCTCCTGTGCCCCCACACCCAGCGAACACCAACAGTGTGATTTTTTTTTCTGCTCCCAAAAATCAAAAAATATAGTTATGGTTCAGCGAAGGATGCAAGGTCCCACTGGCAGAGGCCCTGCCCTATAAAACCCACACCAGGCCCTGATAAATAGTTGTTTGCAGAGACCACTTCAGTGACTAACTCATGTTGGCCTTTGACATCGGTTCTGTTCCAATCCAAACCTGTCATATTTACTACGGTACTTTTGCCTGCAATGTTTCTACTCAAGGGTCCATTTTGAATTCCCTGTCAAACAAGAGAGTGAGATGCACACGCACACATTTCCCATTTGCAGACTTGTTTACTCTGAAATGCCCTTGTCTAAACCCCCAGAATGAATCGAGGACGTAGCACAAGGCAGGGCTGTAATTTAGTTATTCGGTCTGGGGTTTAGGCGTTTTGTATGTGAGCTCACACTTTTTTCCGCATGACATGGTAATCACTGTCGTTTGTCTTGAGGGTTATGTTCAAAATAAATAATGCAGAACACGGTAAATCGGGCCAAGTCGACAAATACAAATCCCTGGCATAATGCAGAGCAAAGTTCCTTAATCAGAAGGTGGAACATGCTCGGCAAACGTGTTAAATTAGGCGGCGGCATCGAACCTGGGGTTAATGATGACATAAAAATAAAGTGGACTTACTTCGGGGGATAGTAATTGATTTCCTTATATTTATTTCTCTCGTTCCGGGATCTGTTCCTCCAGGTTTCAGGGAAATCCAAGGGAACGATGCGTTACATACGAACCTGCAATACAATACAAGGCCTCCTACAAAAACATGTATGATCCTCTCAAAACTATCATAATAAATTTAAATGAACAAATAAATAACAATGATGATACAACGCAAAAGGCTTGAACATCATGCAAATAGAAGGATGGAACACTTTTGCCATTTTTCATTCACCTCAATCAAGAACTTACTTCTCGACCTATTTTGCTTGATAACTTATTTTTCTACTTGAACTGAGTTGAGTTTAAGAATTTATTGTCGAAATTATAGTGGTACTCCCGGAGTTCTTTAAACAACAATAAAAAACACAACACTAAAATATAAAAATAAAAATTAAAGTTTAAACAGATAACAGTTAATAAATAGATAAATACATAATACAGTATAATACAGTAAAAGTTAATGTTCAGCCATTTCACAGCTCTGGGGAAGAAGCTGTTTTTCATTTATATATGGTACTTATTTTTTTTTTACTTAAACACATATGTTTCTACTTATGTATAAACATATATATGCATGTGTGCAATGATTTATGCTGTATATTGTGTGCTGCTGCAACCAACACTAATTTCCCTCTGATATTAGCAAAGTTTCATTCATTCATTCATAACACTGGCTGACAAAAATTTGTGGTGTCCTTTGTGAAATACAGAGCATTATAAATTCAGAATTGAGCTTAAAAATTCATCTCCTTACCCAGTTTCTCTGAAACATTTGTTTATTTGACCATGACTAATATTCTGTCTTTCTGGCTGAAGTTCATCATTGTGTGAAGTTAGCAAATGGCCAACAACAGCTCATCCTGCTGCTATGCTGTCAGTTCTCCATTTATTTATTTATTTTAGCTCCCCTTCAGCTGTTTTTGCAGAATGAATCACTGCTTCTGCCCAGAGGTTTTGTAGACACTCACCTTGTGCAAACTCTATAAATTGCCATTTGCTTGACTACTTCATTTTTAGGCCCGTGAGAAGCATCTCATTTTGCCCTTACAGTAGTTTTTCATTTTGGCATAGCTGTCTGAATTTTACATTTAAAGCAATATTGTGGATTTTTAAAGGACTGACAGTTATCATAGGAGGAGAAGATTGCTGTATATAAATTGATTAAGGTAATGTGCTCAGACGGAATGGCCGAAGAAGAACTGGAACAACGCGTCGGCAGATTATGCCTTATCATGGTTGAATAACCATGTGATTGGCTGCAATGATGTCGTTTGAAATATGAATCACAGCAATCAAAGGGATCCTACCATCCCGTTGTACAAAATGGATCAGTTTATAAGGTTATTCCGTGCCAATTAAAATGTCCTTGTGTTTTGTTTGTGTAGACACGGAGCCAAATGTAACTCTGAAATTCCAGTTTGACTCCAGAGAGAAATATATACGATATTTTGCACTCTAATGCAAAAAGATGTTTTGATAGTAGTTCCATGTTTCTGTAATATCAGTACTGTTTGAACCTTTAATGTGTCAGAGCAGACAGAAAGGGTAGCTCCAAATATATTTCATTACTCTGCTTTTGCAGGTTATGAAAGCTTTGAAAGTGGAATTACATACATATTTCATGACGAGCAATCCATGGCCTGGAATAAATGTAGATTTTAATGAGGTACGACATGTCGAAAATATCGTTTGCTGCTCGCTCTCATGCTCTGGTTTGCTGCAGAATTAAAAGGATTCATGGCAGGTTTGACACTTTTTTCTCAAGTATTCTGCTGTCTTGTGAAACTGCAAATAAGCATCAAAAGTTTTGTTTAAAAAAAAAAAAATAAAGTGCCTTTACTTAAACATATTTAAGCCGTTCAGGAAACATCCAAGAGTACAGCTGCAATGTCTCTTTCAATGTATTTACTTGCTGCTAAAAGTCTTAAGTACAGTATCACCTGCTTTGCACCTTCTCCAACAATTTCCAGCTGAAAGACTCGGGTCCAAACCGGTGCTCCAGCTGGAGACCCCCGAGCAAAATATCAAAATATACTGACCCTGAACTGAGAGAGCAAAAATTACCCAGCTGTATACAGTAGATGAGTAAATCACTGTAAGGAGGGAGCTTGCTTTGAAGAAGTATGTCAAATAAATGATTAAATAATGACAGAGGTTTCCATTAGCTTCAGATATGCAAGAACATTTTGGTTTCCAGCTATTCCTGTTTTAAAAGAGCATGAAACTACATTGGTATTGCGACCAGATCAAAGCACACCAAGCAATATGCATTTGTTACTGCTATAACATTTTTTTTAAAACTTTTGTTCCTAGTAAAGCCCACTAAATCATTCTGAAACTTAAAAATGTATAATCCTGGAAAAATACCGTTAACTTTCCATGTAATGTGATTTGAGAAAATAAAATAGGTTCTTTACTCCATGAACAAGGTTGTTCAAAATGCTCCTGAAGTCTACATGCACCGACTCTGTTCATAACCTTTATTAGCAGAAATAACACACGCGCATGTGTATTTACCATCGGTACGTTTACTGTGAGATATAAATATTCATGATATTAACATTTAGAAAATAGTTTCAAATCTTCAGTCAGTTATATTCCAACATATATATCTATACTCCAGTTCAGCTTGATTTCCTTATGTTCTCAACCTACAAACCTGAGACACTAGAAAATTAAATACAGTAGGATACACTTCAGATGCATGCTACACAGTAGCAAAAAAGTTACATGAGTGTATTGGGTCCATTAAAACATTCAAGTCAACATAAGAGGGCACAAAATATACTGAAAGAAAACCTAATCTTTCGAGCTGCGATGTGTAAATTGAACACGGTGGCTTAGTCACACGCACAAAAACCTCAAAAAAAGTGCTCCCCGACGACTGTAGGACGTCATCAGAAAAAACAGAGGGAAACCACAGTGCCCGAAGAGTCGTCTTTGATTTCACGCACTTCTCATCTATTGTCTAAAAAAAAGCTTAAAAAGGAGGGAAAAAAAGCCAGGATTCAGAATGGCTCTATGAGGTCCAGGTTCCATCATAAGGAGCTGCCAGGCAGCAGGTTGGTGATTGTCCACGTTTGGCCAGAGCACTTCTGGAGTGCCAGCTGGTAACCAAACTCGTTGTCACCGCTTTCCACAAGCTCAAGGCATCGCTTTGACTTCCGGTTCTGGATGGCACCTCCCTGAAAAGCATAAAGGTTAAATTAAATGTTATTTAAACTGTTCTTATAAGTTGACGGATGCATTTCGGCTGCATGCCTTCATCAGCGTGACTGTCATTGGTACAGTCTGGAGTGCAATACTTCATCCTTGTCACCTTTCGACCTTTTACATCCCCCATTCTAACAGCTACTGCTGTGCACACCACAACCCAGTTGAGCTTTAAACATATTCATTAACAGCAACTCTGGTAGGTAATTTAAAAGATATTTAAGGTATGCAAGAACAGATACTTTGCTTCCAGCATCTTATACCCCAAAGCTCAAAGCTGGCGGTGGGGGTGCGGGCAGAATACATATAGAGTTAGAGGTTTTACTTTCAAAAAGTCATTAACATAATTTAATCAGCTCTAACCTGAATAGTCAGACTACCCCCAAATGGAAACCAAATTGAGGCATTTTTATCACAAAGAAAACAGCCGCGATTAGACTTTATTTCCCTGTCGATTTTGTGTGAAATTAACTTCTGCAGGTTTTAGCTAACCAAATAGTATAGTTAAAAGATGTAAGCTCAAAACAGAAAGTCCAAGGCACTCTTCAAAACGGAACAAAAAGGCCAAAATGGTATATATCACGGAATAACCCATCTAATTATCATCCAGTCTTCTTCATAGTGCAGAGCTTGTAGTGACTCAGTAAGAGCATATCCAGCGGGGCCGTAAATCGAACAGGTAAACAAGTTGCGATTCATCATTACTTACAACAGGGGGCAGCCTGGAAATAACTCCAACGCTGTTGACAAACTAAAGACGAATCATAAATAAAACAACAAAGCAGGGTCTTTTCACGAATTAGGGTCGCAATGGATTTCGGTGAACATCTTTGCAACATTTAACGACACGATCGCGTTTCGTTTACCCTGACCATACATGTTTAGCTACGTCGCTCTACGTTCTACTCATTTCATGGACTTCTTCTCCAGATCCATTTATTTGTTTCGATTCACTTCACCGAGTGAAAAAACCCAACTTACGTTATGATTTCTCATTATTTAAAAAGCAGTTTATCTAACAAAGCAATTAATTTATGTAATCTGCTAAAGGGTACAACAGCAGTGTCCTCCAGCAACTCAAACCAGCAAACTTTCTTCAAGCCTCCCCTACTGTACACTCCCACCGAGAAGGAAACGCAGTCAGGCTACAACAAAGATTCCAGAGCATCTCCAGTCAAAATGTACCGCATAAGGACATATTAAGATGCTTTGGAGCCTCTTAAATGACACTTTTCCTCCTAATCAAATACAAGGATCCCAACAATGTATTCTGTCATTATGCCTTTCTCATCCACTTATCAAGAACGTGTAAAATTAACTCACTGAAACTGAAGTGCCACGCGCAGGCAGATTTCCAAATCACTTAATGAAGTTCCCCCCCGACATTAATTTAGTTATACACACAGTGGATCATTTTACACACACTTACACATTTAATCGCTTAATTACAGCGCACACTAATTTTGTGCACATAGCTCCATTCTGGAACTTTTCTGGACCTACTGTAAATGCACAGCATCAATTCATCTTTACCAACATCTCACCCCGGTGATTCTTCTAGAGATCAGGATGTTTGCAATGACCCGTAATTTGGTGACGGTGGAAATTCCAGCTTCCTCGCATTGTTGTTAAGACAGCTGCCTGCTGTTTGCCAGTGCCTTTCCAATATGTCACTTTCCTTTGGTAGTTTTCCTTTACATTTGCATCTATTTATTTGGCAGATGCTTTTCCATCGCTGCAGGCATTCACAAAGTACGGTAACTTACTCTATAGCATCATTTTTGTCCTCAAACATTACACAAATAGCTGTGTATAGAACTGACAAGGAATGATTTTTTTTTTATTTTACCTGTATTTTAACCAATAGTGTAATGAAAGTTAATGGAGTAGTGAGGAGACCATGAGAGAAATGTGTCTGAAAGATTTTTGAGACCATTCTTTAAAGTGACTATATGCAGAGTTCTGTTTGGAACATGAAGAACCTGATGATGAGGCCTCACATCTCTCGGGTCTGAGCCTCCACAACTGTAGAGGCTCTCAGCTCAGCAGCATGCAGCTTCTCTGTTTTCCTCAGCCTGCATCCCATTGCTTCAATAGCAATGTTATCCAGTGTTAACACACACACACACACACACACACACACACTTTCTGAACTGCTCGTCCCATTTGGGGTCGCGGGGAGCCAGAGCCTAACCTGGCAACACAGGGCGTAAGGCTAGAGGGGGAGGAGACACACCCAGGACAGGACACCAGTCTGTCGCAAAGCACCCCAAGCGGGACTCGAACTCCAGACCCACCGGAGAGCAAGATCCAGTCCAACCCACTGCGCCACTGCGCCCTCCAGTGTTAACATTCAGCTTTTTTTTTTTTTTTTCCCCAGTAGGAGCATACAGAGGAGGGGGGCGTGGTGGTGCGGCAGGTTCAGCCAGTGCCTGCTGTGTGGTGGGCCTGGGGTTCGAGCCCTGCTTGGGGACTGGCATCCCATCCTGGGTGTGTACCCTCCCCCTTCGACCTTCCGCCCTGTGTTGCCGGGTAAGGCTCCGGCTCGCTATGACCCGCACGAGACAAGCGGTTGTCGACGATGGATGGATGGATGGATGGATGGATGGATGGATGGAGCATACAGATGTATTGACAAGCCAGCAATGCTGCTCTAAATAGCACAAAGTACAAGGTACAGTTCTCCGGTTACAGTCAGCATTTTCAATACTGTAAGAGAACACAATAAATCTTTGGCACAATCTTTCAAAAAACTCAAATTTGAGAGGTCTCTTGTCATCACTGCTGCCAGGTTGGCTTTGGGAATCACTGGAATTAAAAAAGGCAAGGTTGAAGAGGGTGGTTTGGGCTCCTGCCTCTGGATGTGAAGGTCACAGGTTAAAATCCAGGTACTGCTGTAACGTCCTTGAGCAAGGTACTTACTTTAAAATTGCTTCAGTAAAAACTACCCAGCTGTATAAATAGGAAAATCATAGCAAGCTGCTTTGAGGAAATGTGTCAGCAAAATAAACAAATGTTTTTTTGCTGGGCACACACCTTACCCAGCTGCAATCAAAACTATCTCCCTCTTTCAGCCAGAATAAACTAGAGTCAAGTTAAGGATGTGATTGAAGGTCATTGGGCTCAAATGTGGGCTCTGAACTAGTGTGAGATGGGGGTGCTCAGCGGAGGTGAGTGAGGCCACGCGCCTATGGTACTTAACATTATGACCAAAAAAATTACATTTTCACAGCGGTTCATCTAAGACAATTTCTATAGCAATCTTACGGCTCTCAAGTACTGATTTACGTGATCACATCCTCCATTATCTTGTTAACCCCCTACTCACAGCAATCATTTTACCGTGAACTATTCCATAAATCAAAGATGCAGAGAGCATTTTAAACCACAACTTGTAACCATACTCTCCTGAGATCTAACCATCCTTTTTTGTCCACTCTTAGGGCATCTGTTATTTAAGTGTCCTTCCAAAACTCTTCTACAATGCTGAGTGCTAAGGCACCTTATATTGCTCTGAATTGTCACAAACTCCTCTGACACACAACCATGACTTATATATGGGTAATAAAGGCACATTCTACAGCATTTTCTGCTTATTCATTATACACTGTACAGTTTGCCATGCCTGCAGTCCTACAGTTGCAGTGTATGCAGATGGTTTGCATGGAGACCAACAGCAAAGTTCATGAGGACTGGTACCCTGGATTCCTACTAGAAATCAATCCTGGGCAAAATCCTTTGAGGGAACATGAGGAATCAATCTGATTGTCTGCAGTTCTCCCGTTTCAGACAACGACATCAATTTTGATCTATTCAAACATGAGTTGCGGAAGAATAAGAGTCTTATTGGTTTTCCCTTTCATCTTAAGCTTGACAGTTAACAGATAAAATAGTCATTTAGAAGACCACTGCCAACAGTGCTCTTCATACACAGTGTTTAGCCAAAACACAAGTCACATGCATTTGTAAACATTAAATTCTACCATCACAGTGGTAGAGCACTTTAAAATAATTGCTAACATGTCAATTTGGTTTGTCTATCAATGGTTTACAAACAGAAAGGAAATTGTTTTACTGATATTAGCAAATTTACCATTGTTTTAAAAAGTAATAATATGCAAAATCTAAATGAAAGTGTTGCCAGTCCTCTTGAAAACATACTTTTTCTATACACGTTGGCACTTTTCCCCATATATGTGGGCACGTCTCTTGAATCCAGTTACAAAACTTAAATACGGTATTATTTGGCCAGAAACAGGTATTCATTGTACAATATCACAGCAAGTCCGTAAGACCACAGCCTGCGACTCTACCAAGAGAGCGACTTCCAGATTCATGGCAATTTCAGGATTCAGGGCCACACGCTAGGAGTGCTGGAGGTACATTTTCAGTCTGCAGTTTTCCTCTGCTGTGGATATCTCCAGATACAGACATGTTTTTCAGATGTATCATCAAAGTCAAAGTAGATTTTAATGTCATTTAATGTAATGCAATTACAAATGTATAAGTAACTGAATCAAATTCAGCAGTTGAATCATCAATATTTCATTCTAGAGGAAGCCACTGAATTTCTAAATAAGCTCCTGACTGTCGTCACTTTTTAGTTTTGCATGTACAGATGCCTTTGCAATGGAAAATTACATGCAGCACCCAGTTAATGTTGGGTTCCTCTAAAATGAATGTTGCATTTTAAGCTCAGTACTTCTTACCTTTTTAGGCTTTGAGATTAAATTAGGCCAGAGCAACTACCAAAGAAAAGAATGTGCAGAACCTGATTGTACACACACCCACACACATACACTGTCTGAAACCACTTGTCCGGAGTGGGGTCATGGCGAACAAGAGCCTAACCTGGCAACACAGGGCGCGAGGCTGGAGGGGGAGGGGACACACCCAGGATGGGAGGCCAGTCCATCACAAGGCACCCCAAGCAGGGCTCGAACCCCAGACCCACCAGAGAGCGGGACCCGGGCAAGCCCGCTTGCACCACTGCGCCCCGCGCCCCCCCAACCTGATTGTATCTCTATGGAAAAAAAAACAATTCTCAGACAACATTTGCATTATCAGTAATCATACTACAGGTGTTCCGTGAGTTACGACACACATGACTTACAATCATCCAGACTTATGAAAACCATCAAATTAACTTTATTATACTATTTCTGATTCCCAACGTTTGGTTGTAACATCTAGTCACAACCACTCTAGCTGCTGTATGTAAAACATTGGCAGGCAGCATATTTCTTATTGACTCAATCTGTGTGTCTACCATCGATTGCATTTTATTTCCAAGAATGTTTTACTTGCACAATTTTAAGATTCCCTTCAAATTACTTTTAATTTAGAATGGCAAGAGGTCAAAAAGTGAGTGTTGTGGTGGTGCTACAAAGAAAATGTGTAAGAAAACAGACTTAGAAATGAAAATGGAATAAATTCTGCTGCATGAAAATATTATAATACTGTAATGTATTTATATTATATATTAGTAGTATTATACTGTGAATAATGTATGGAATTAGTGAACAAATATAACAGCCCTGTTATACAATGCATGCATCTTAACAGCTTATATATCCTTATGGTTCGTATAGTACAGTACAGGGAATTTGAGATGATGAAGTTATGACAAAGTCATCAGGATGATTAGCAACATAGACTTGCGTCAATTTGGTTTCTGTTAAAAGCACGAAATGAGATAAATGAAGTGCTTGAAGTGCTCTTTCAGTGGAGAACCATCGTGAATGCTGATGAAGACATCCAGCTGAAATGCATCCGTGAAGTTACAAGAAATACAGGTGGTCCCTGATTTACGATGGTTCAACTTACGATTTTTCGACTTACAACGGTGAGCTGGCGATAGACATTCAGTAGAAACCACACTTAGATTTAGATTTTAGATTTTTTTTCCCGGACAAGAGATATGCGGTGGGATACTCTGTCGTGATGCTGGAAAGCGGCAGCGATCTGCATCTCCCAACGTGCCACTCGGTCGCTATACTGATACCCCCTGTATCTACGCTGTGTTTTGTGCATCCATCATGTGTACGAAACGCCCATCTGTGTCTCCTGCTACTGCTGGGAGGAAGAAGAGGAGGGCAATTACGCTTGAGTTTCTCCTCAAGAGTAATTGCCCAGCATGAAGGCAGCAAGCCCGTAATGGCCATCGTGCATATGCTAGGCCATGATGTTCGGTAGTTTAGGTGTATTAAACGCATTTTCGACTTACGATGGGTTTCGCAGAACGTAATCTCAACGTAAATCGGGAACCACCCGTATAACTATTTCGTTAAGCTCGTGTGTGCTCTTCCAGCTTTGCTTTCGATATCGATATTGACCATTGGGAAGCCTCACATCTCACCCATGCCTTTACCGTGTGGAGCGAAACATGAAAATTCCAAACTTGGTTTCAGCAGCACGGTACAATGCCCCTGTTGATGTTTGAGTGATGATGTCGTGTGCTGGGATTATACAGCTTGTCAGACTCGCCCCGAATGCTCACTCACGCAACCGTGTGTCACGCTGCAACCCCCTCAGGCCAACCCTCCCCAAAAGAAACTGTGATAAATCTAGAGACGTCCTCTCTCCAAGTCGACATATTCAATTACGCTCCGCTCCTCGGCGTTCCCCCAGTCCGACGAGCTTGTTAACATTCACCGAACCAGTCGTGTCTCTCTCAGCCTCCCGCATAAAATTATAATAACCCCTTTCGTCTGAAGAAACAACAGTGTTGTTTTAGTGAGAAAGTTCAGAGAAGCCAACTGAGGTTTGCGCACAGAGCTAAATGTGCAGCTCAGCCATTTAATTTGGCGCCGGCACACAGTTGCGCATGTTTAATATACAAGTATATGGCAATTAAAGAACTTAGCCGTGGGTTGAAACGTATTTATTTAAAATGCGAACTGCAATCCCTAAATGGATTTGTACTGATAAAGAGCGTGGGACGGTGTAACAGCAAAATGCAGCAAAACAATTATTTGTACCTCTTCTGCAAGCTCTGCTGAACGTAACCGTGCCCTGATATTGCCGGTAAACACTGCTCCCTTGGGGTCAAATGGCTGATATTTCGTAGAAATTCCTCATCATTAATTCACAGTTTCTGCTGTGTAAAAAGAGTCAAGCCCCCCTTTCCCCCTCCACCTTTTTTGAGCGAGATGAAGAAGAAGCTCTCAACAAGCACATGGTAAGCTCTCCCAGGTCTCGTAAAAGGAGGACACGGAAGGAGTGCGGCGTTCTAATGACACGGTGCACCCCTGAGCCGAACCGAGTCGAGGCGAGCAGTCCAGGAGCCCAATTACTATGCGATAATGGACCTAAATTTCACAGCGCCACATTACGGCGTGTAATTCAGGTTCCATTAGTACTCAGGCTCCAGCCACCATAGAGGCCCCAGATGCTCTGAGATCTTCACCCTCACAGCCAAAGCCTCTTGATGGCGACGCAGCAGAAATATTTCCATTTGGACGATGTGAGAAGTCACAGTGAAAAGCAAAAGAGCCACAATCAGGTCATGCGGGCCCATATCCAGGCAGCGGTGTACAAGAAATTCCCGTATGTATTGAAAAGTAAAGGCACCAACACACAAAGACCGTATTAGTGGCCTAATAAAAGTGAATTTACGTTCAGCTATGTGCCTGTTGTCAGGCTCTCGGAAAGCTGGGAAGCGGTTTAGAGAGCCATTCCACGTTTTCAGGCCTTCTCATTGCTTGGGAAAAGAGGCAAAAAATATTTTAATGTAAAGAATGGCATATAACTATTTTACATTAGAATGCACGACAATGTAATTTTAATCAATTAATTAATTAGTTAATTAATTAATATTTGTCATATACTATAGTGCACCCTCAGTTGAGGCAAAGCCCCTTGTGAATTTAGGCTCTCGTGGCACCCACCTGTACACCATATACAGTACGTATGATGGCATAATAGTAATGAAAGCGATGAACCTTATGCAGGGAAGTTGCTTGCCTGGCATGGAAATATCAGCCATAAAACCAGTGTCAGTGCATTACATGTTTGGAAAAAAGTATCTTAGTCTGTTATAAATAACATCAAGAGTTTTACATTTAATTGTACTGAGATGGACATTGGCAGAGGATGCAAAAAAAGATTAAAAAAAAAAGTACACACACACACATATATGTACACACACACATTGTTTATGTTTGGTACCCTTCTCTTTACACACTCGTGGACTACTGATCTCAGGCCAATGAACTGAATTCTCCTATAATTCTCTGAAGGCTCATAATTTCTTATTTTGACATTGCCCCCTATTAGAGTATGACTTAATGAGCAGTCATTAGTGTGTATTTACTGCCCACACCCCACATCACTGGATGTAGAATTATAATAATGAGGCAGCAGAGTTTTGGATGACACTCCCTGTTGGCACAGCAACCACGAATCAATTATTAATAACCACTTATCCAATCACGCAATCATCTTCAGCCAATTTTGAAAGGACAAGGGCACAAGGCAGTATAAACCCTTAACAGGATTCACAGATGTAGGGAACATACTGTATATATATATATATATATAATAGATAAAACACCATACTTTTCCCAAACCTTATTTTCTCATAATAAAGATTATCTGAAAGCCGCGCAAAAATTAAGATCTTGCATACATCCCAATACATCCCATTTTAAATGGATAGCATTGAAATTCCTCAATTCCTTCCTAAATGCATGTTATGTGTTATGTGCACTTTTTTGGTCATAAATGACATTCCAGCATGTAGGTAATGTACATTACAGCTTAATTAATAACAGGCAAAATGTATGAATCATTGCATATTTTCAAAGCTCTTCTTTTAGAGGAAATAATTGCTGCATATACTGTACAGTATATACAACAATATACTGTACTTGCCACATTTTTTCTATATCTTAGTAAGCTGTATCATCTGTGCCCCAGTTGCTTACCTGAGTGAAGAGCCAGTATAGCTTCATGCGTTTGGCCTTGGCGTAGCTGCACTCAATGAGCCGCGGCCTGCTGTTGACGTCTACCAGGCACTTGTTGTCATCATCATCGATGGTCGGGCTCAGGACGCCCACGTGTAACTGCTGCGTGGTCGTGTAGTACACGTTCTGGAACGAGAGGGCATGGAGCCGTTGAGCTCTGCGGTACGTTCTATAATGAAAGGTATTTTGTTGAATATACTGGTGTGATACTTCCTGCAGTAACAGGACATGGAGCCATTGAGCAGTACGAGTCATTCTGGATTGGAAGAGTATGGAATTGTTAAGTGGTACGGTATGTTCTGGAATGAAAGGTATTTAGGCGTAAAAGGGCTCTCATGTATCATTCCCTGGGACGTTGTGCTGGTACGATACACATCCTATAATGACAGCTCAAAGAACCATTAAGAACTACGGAACATTCTGGTTAATCCACATGAAACTAGGTGCTACAGTACTTTCCGGAATAAAATATCTTCCACAATAAGAGAACGTGGAACTGAATCATAACGCTGTTCTTGATTATTTAAAGCCAGCTGCCACCTTCATTACTCTCCCATATCCACCACCCCCCCAAAGGTTTCAAAGGAAAGAAGACTTCAAAGTTTTAATCTATCTATCTACTCTTTCTGATGCTGTTGTTCTGAAGGTTTCTACACAAAATTTCATTGCATTGCATACAATGAGAATAAAGTATCTTATGTTATCCTACAATAAAGGACTGCATATGGACTTCTTCAGTGCTACATGAATGAATGAATGAATGAATGAATGAATCCTAGAAGGAAGTTCATTTTGGTTGCAGCAGCATAAAATACACAACATACATATGTACCGGACGGCCTACATACATACAGTACATACAGTTCCCACACATATAAATAAGCAGGTAAAAAAGTAAATAAATAAGTGGACATACTGAAATAGAAGAGGTGGTGCAATACAATATCTGATATTTGAGACTGACTAGAATTTCATGCGCCGTACTGCACAACATTTGAAACCGTCTTTCGGTGTTTATTTCCGGTAGGTGACCTTTCTTCTGCTCGGCCATGTAGAGGAGGTTTCTTTAGTGTCTCCAGCCTGTTGTCGTCTCCAGCTCAGCAGACGCCAGAAAACGCGCAAACGTCAAAACGTCAATCAGCATGTCCACATTTCAAGACAAAACGACAGACCTTCGGGCATCACTAAAATAGGATGCAAACGATGTATTTCACTGTTTATGTATTCTCTTCCAACAGTTCACATGGAGAATTTTAAGGGCCCTCCAGCTAGTGTAGAAACTCAAGGCTGCGTTTATTAAGAGTCAACTCATTCGTGTATGTCAGCTCTGTCTAGACTAGTCGACTATGCTGACAGATGACTCTATATTTATTCACTGAAATGGAGCTGCAAATTTGCTCTTTCTTCCATTTGCATATTTTCAGCACTGCAACAAAATCTTGTATCTTTTATATATCTGCATCACCGTTGCAGTGTCTCTTCCTATTTTCTTTGGAAAGAATTTTCATTTGACTCACATTTTTTGGAAGGTTTGAAGATGTGAAGAAAATTTATCACAAGTACATTTTCATGAGACTGCTTTGTGCCACTATATATACAGTATATATGTATATACATATATGTGGAGAGAGAGAAAGAGCTTCTCAATAGAAGCAAGGCTGCATGCATATATATATACACACATACATAACACATATATACACATACTGTATATTATATATATATATATATATACATATACACATACTGTATATATATAACAATACACATATATGTATATGCGTATATATACTATACATGCACATATGTGTTGTTATATATAACATATATACGTATATATGTGTGTAATATATGTATAGATAAATATGTGTTAAATTCTAAAATATAAATCCCCAAAAATAAATCCCAAATACATAATTAAATGTTAATTAATAATGGAAATGAATACCTAATAATAGAGGGACACATTCAGGGATGGCACACAACACTGACAAACAGGGTGAACATACAAAGCAGTCTTTAGCTTTTAGCAATTCATCAGTTTAGCAAAGAATTTCATTTGTTAACATGTCGCCCTGTTCAGAGTTTCAGGTGTCAATAATCTGGAAATTGCAATACATTAAAAATGGGAATTTTCTGTTTAGATTTTTTCATTTAGGTGACACTTTTCTCCAAAGTGACTTTTGCATGGTTGCAGGAACATGTTGATTAGAATTACTGTTATTAGAATTTCACTATACATATTAGAAGTGCATTTAACCCTTTACCTCTTGTTTACATACTACAGATCAGTGACGTTTATTCCTTCAGACTCTTTCCTGCAGTGTAGTGTCCCAGAGCACTCGGTGCCCTACGGCTTTTCCACAATCATACCACATTTATTCATTTGGCTCATGTTTTTCTCCAAATGTTAAGCTATTTTTTTAAACAATTATTTACCCATTTATACAGCTGGATATTTTTAGTGCAGCAATTCACTTACAGTACCTTGCTGAAGGGCACTAAAGCAAGAGGTGGGATTTAAACTTGTGACTCTTGGTTCCAAAGACAGCAGCTTTAACCACTTATCTACCTGCTGTCCATTCAGCTGATTGAGCAGAACAAAGTTCCAGTCTTGATATTACACATTTAAAGATAAAGATCCTTTTTTTTAAAAACCTTTTTAATAGTTTAATGCGTTTATACATACACACACACACACACACACACACACACAGAGTGTGAAGCCACTTGTCCCAAGCGGGGTCACGGCAAGCCAGAGCCTAACCCAACAAGACAGGCTGTGAGACTGGAAGGGGAGGGGATACACCCAGGACGGGACACCAGTCCATCACAAGGCACCCCAAGTGGGACTTGAACCCCAGACCCACCAGAGAGCAGGACCCAGCCAAAACCGCTGCGCTGCCCCGCCCCCTATATATATATATTTATATATATGTGTATATAAATAAATTCCCTGTAATACTACACACTGCAACAATACAGTAAACATATTAGCAAAAAATACAACCCAGCACTTTTACTTTATAGTTTCACTTGTTCATATGGTTGTCCTAAAACGATGCTAAGAGCCACAGTATGTTGACAGTGTATTTATGGACATTATTAGGCCTTTTTAATTTGATGTCTTCTAACTAGTTCAACTTACCTTATTAGTGGAACTCATATATGAAAACATTTATTTACTGGCATCGGCGCTGCCAACAGCATAACTACACACAGGGCTAACAGTGATTTCCTCTTACTACTGGAAGTTGAGAGTAAAATAAATCTCTTCTGCATTCAGGCATGAAGCAGATTCAAGCTGACACATTAAATTAGTCTGAAAAAAGGACTCTTCACATATGCCAGTCTATTGCTCCACAGAGTCCATCCCTGTCGCTCCACCTCCACAAAGCATTTCCAGCTCCGAGTCCATTAACAGACACAGAAGGTCCATAATATTGCAAAAGAAAACTTAAATAAGTCTTCCTAATGACCATGTTCTTTAATGCATAAAATAAATGCAATATCACTATAGCGACAGCTGTACATAGGCTGTTTCCTGCTTCAAGTGCACCGCTACTCAATTTGTAGTTAATTATTCCTAAAGATTGCGACTGCGACACTTCGAAACACCACCACGTATAATAGCCGGCACCAAATAAATGGATGCATAAATAAATGTTGACAGACTGGAAACAGCAGTACACACCCTTGTATTTCCATCAGGATGAAAGATTAGCCAAAGGTTTTGGTAGATTAGAAATTAGCATGGAAGACATAAACACAGGAAAAGAAGGCCTTTATTCCCAATTATTAAAAAAAAAAAAAAAAAAACAAACCACTAAATAAGTAGTAAAATTTCATGGCTGTTAGCAGGGGACAAAGCCGTGGCCTTGCAGTTGAGCAACCCGGGTTCGAACACTAACTCCTGCTGTATCACCCTTGATAAAGGTACTTACCCTGCTTTGACACGGTAAAAATTACTCAGCTGTATAAATGTCTAAAATCACTATCAGAAGATTAATGTACAAACCTAAGATTGCAAGCTGCCTTTGGAAAAAGCACTGGCTAAAAGAAAAAACAAAAACAGCAACCACAGCGACAATAATTTAAAAAAAATATAAAATAATAATAACGCAAGACTAACTGAGGACGGATGGCGCAGCAGCTTTGAGGTTAGGGTTATGTCCTGGTGGGTAAAATGAAGGAAATGTTTTTTTCATATACACAGTATTATGAAGGAGCAATATAAATAAATACACAACACAGCATCCTAGTCCTTTACAGATTTTCCTCTTTTCCAGTGCAAACTGCTTTGGACTGCTTGCACATTTTTCTAATAATAATAATAATCTAGTTTTTGAGGGCTTGTCATTGAGGGCATTAACTCTCCCCACACATCTGTCTGGAGGAATTTAGATGTTAGCTGCTGGTGGAGGTGTGGGGTATCTATTAATTAGGGGTGAATTCCGCAGATGGCCCCTGCAGCTGTGGTGCCCCATAGACTAACAGGTGGATGTAAGAAATCTCAGCACTCGGGAGCAGCGGAGTGGGTGGTGCAGCTCGGTGCTATGGCAACAGTGGGGGGGATTCTTCCAACAGCTGGCATCCACAGATGTGCAATCCTCGGCCCATCTCAGATTATTCTCCTAGCAGGACGATTACTAATAAAACACCCTGTGTAGGCAGGAGTGCGACGGTCAATGTTTGAGTACACACCACTCATGCAAGAGCCATGTGGCCATCAGAGGGAACGCTGCAATCAGCCGTTTTGATGCTCTTCAATGAAATGTCAACGCGAAGCCCAAAATCCTTTATCCGCGACAAAAAGTGACAGTCTGACTGAAAACAGCTTGTGTCTCAAGTGCGCTGGAAGGCCAATTTGTTCGGGAGCGACTCATGTGCTCTTTCTTTGTACTCGTGACAGAAAGGGCATTTTTAAATTAGCCTGATTATGAGATTTGAAGGCCGAATTTCCCTCTAATTTCCAGAGTATCCGTCAAAGCAAGGAAAGGTCATTACTGCGGCCCGCTCGAACCAAAATCTTTCACTTGAAAGATCAGAGCTCATTGAGGATGCACAGAGGAACTTTGTGAAGAAGGTCCGTTTTCAAAGCTTCGTCCGCCACCCCAGAAAGATCTGACACATCATAACGGGCGGAATTAGCATGGATGTACACGGCTATGCGAGATCAAATATTTGCCCATAAACATTTCAGACTACGGGGGCAAGATAAGGTTCAATTATCGGGCGCTCTGTACATACCAGGCCTTCGAGACGTTTGCTCATCTCGTGTTTGTTCATGGAACAAATGAGAGCGTTGCGCTACCCCGTTTGTACCGTCAGGCCAACATCACGCATGGATTGTTCCAGTTTTTAACAGGGAGAAATTAAACATACCCAAGTTTGACAGCATAAATTAACTTATGCAATCATACATTTGAGTCATATCGGCCCCTTTCCGTACAAATCACTTTTTATTCGTACTTACAGTAGATGCAGCTGCTTGGTTGAGCACAGTTTTATGTAACAAACAAAACTGGGCCATTTCAATGTAAATTTGCGCTTATTTTGCTTCCTCATTAATCATTTCGCATGTGGTTACTACAGCGTCACTAAACAGATTCTCTGCGAATAGCTGTAGGTACAGGGCTGCTCTGAAAATAATGTTTAGACCAAAAGGTAAGCCGTTTAACGACAAAAGGTAATCAAAGCAAAGGAGCTTTATTGTAGAAATTACAACATTTTACTCTACAGCAGGGTTCTCCTATAAACACGTCTGAGGTAATTACGAATGAAGCGGAAAATATTCAGTTCTTCAAAAGATGGTGGTTCGGGGTGGAAGCAACAATAAACAAGAACGGGGACAGCTAGTAGCGTGGTGGTTAGAGCTACTGCCTTCAGACCCAAAGGTTGTAGGTTTGATCCCCACCTTTGAGCAAGGCACTTACCCTAAATTGCTCCAGTTAAATTACCCAACTGTATAATTGTAACTTTACTACTATAAGTTACTTTGGAGAAAAGCATCAGCTAAATGAATAAATGTAAAAAAAAAAAAAAAAAAAAAAAGTTGCTGATTTGTGTTACTGACTAGTGTAAACTAGAGCTCATCGACAAAACCGTTACCAGTTTGACGTATTTTTAATATAGCATGCAAAAACATTGACTTAATTGTTCAAATCAAATACAGTTAACCTCCTAGGTAGCAGAAGTTACGACTACTTTACTAAGAAAGTAAATTGTGGTTGTTTCCCAGCTGGCCACGTGCCACAATGTCATGACAGCATGACTGACATAAGTTGTTTCTCTGCAAAATTAAAATTTTTAGGGAGATGCTGACATTCTGAACAAATTAGTTACTCTGAAAACGAACCTTTCTATGTATTATCATCATTTTGATGGATTTCGCCAAAATTTTCAATATGCCAGGACATGGGGTCAAATATTTATACTACAGTTGAGAAAGGGGGGAAGACACTTATACGGAACAATTTTCAAAGTCAGCGTAAGGCTTCAGCTCTTAATAATCTTAATAACAATCCAGAAACTGGAAAATGTCAAAAGCATTCATGCTTCAAGTTATTATTATTCATATTATCCTGCCAGTGGTTTCTCTGTCTTACCCTGCCGTTCCCCCACACTTCCTTCCAGTAACATTTTAATGAAGCCATTTCGGAACCTTTTCGGATTAAACCAAAGTGTTTCAAAGAAGCGCATGCTCTGAAAACTCAATTCCAGAACGCTTCGGAAAAGTTTCTCATCAATTTTCGCAGCAAATCCCCAGATCTGCGCTCGATTCTCTTATCATTTTCAGCCTGAAATGTCTCTTCTGCAATATCGTTCTGTGCCAGAGGTCAAACAAACAGCTGCGGCAACACTCACTCTTCTGTCAAATTATTGTTACGGGGACAGCAAACAGTTTGTCAGTATTTGAATTCTGAGGAAATTATCTGGAAATTAATGCCGTAACTAATACGAATCGTCAAAGTCACACTGCCACCTTGCAGTTGGTAGATTGGACTTCAAATCTCATCTCCTGCTGTTGTACCCTTGATTAAGGTACTCGATCCCCAAATTGCCCCTGTAAAAACTACCCAGCTGTTTAAATGGGTAAATCAGTGTAAGCAGATTAACTTCGGAGAAAAACACCAGATGAATCAATAAAGTACCTATTGTCATTATTTGAGACAGTCATATTTGAACGTAGTATCTATAACGGCAATAAATACAAAAAAATGTGAAAAATATTACTCTTCATATTAGCTTGTGTGGAGTTCGCACGTTCTCAACGTGTTTGCGTAGGTTTCTACCTGGTGCTCTGGTTTCCTCCCACAGTCCAAACATGTCTCGGGTGAACTGGTGACTTCAAATTGCGTGTGTTTGTGTGTATGTGTGTGCGCGTGCACGAGACACTGCTGTGCTATACATTTGTGTGAATGACAGTAGGCAGCTACCTGTAGTGTATTTATCACTAAGTCACCTTGAATAATGATGTGAGATAAACACGCTAATAATCGTACTTCATTTTGGAGAAACGCATCTGCTAAATGAATATATGTAACTGTGAACGTAGTATAAAACACAGTGTTGCCCTCCTGTGCATTTTTCTTACAAAAATTATATTAGTAGGCATGTGGTCTGAGTATCGATGAAGCACTTCAGGATCACTGTTTAAACAAGTGCTTCAGCTGTAAGTGCACTGCTGTTCAGAATTTTACAATGCCAACATGAGCTCTACGGTGCTTCAAAAGATTGGTTTGCACCAGCAACTGAGCGACGCTGTACACAGCTGCATGTGCTCTGGGCACTGTTGTGTTTTGTCGCCCCCGACAACCACGGCCCACCTGCCTATCATATTGCAGCCCGCGGCCCACCTGCCAATCAGATTACAGCCCTTGCTGCTCCGGCTCCAGCACTAAACACCGTCGCTGTCGGCTTCAGGCCCTCGAAATTGAAAGCCCCTCTGTAAATCCAACAGGCGCTGCGCTTTCGCATCAACAAATCCACCCAGTATTTCTCCTCTTGTTTTAATTTGTTTGCAGCCTCTTGCATCAATTGATTTCTGTTTGTTCCTCCAGTGGAGCTCAGAAAAAAAAAAAAATCATAGCAAACTTAACAGCAGTACAACACAATGCAGATCTATGGGAAAGGAGATTGCAGAAAGAATAATGGAAAAAGAAGTTTCCTTACAGCTCAGTTGTTAAGTCTGCCAACTCTTTGTATGGGAAGCCATAACCTGGAGTCCGGAGGACCGGGGAGGTCACATAATTAAAAGTTAACACTGCACTAATGGGAAGATTACCAGAACAGAGAGTAAAAATAAACAGGGCCCCCACTGCCCTCACTCGGCTGATTGTTCATTGTGGATTGTTTATTGTATTGCCCTGCGTTTGTATTATCCAAACATAATGCTTCATTTGGCAAACGGCTCGATGGGGAATTTCCGCTGACAGCAAGAGCTGATGAACTGCGACTCCACTGCCGGCTAATCTCTTTACAATTAATGCCGCAAGTGCCGTTAAGATAATGGAAACTTCTGCGCTCTGCTCCCGCACTCCATTTCTTTTCATCAGCCGAGCCGAGCGGCCGGCAGCAGTTCTCCGAGTGGCGGAAGCTTCCGGAGCCATCGCTCATTTTCCCCCGTTTGAGAGAAGGGCTCGTCGGAAAGGCGCAACGGTTCGATGCCACTTTGCTTAAAAGATCAGCCCAGTCAGCACACTTCGGAGTTGTATCAAAGGCTTTCCAACTTGCACGCAAAGCCTTTGCGCTTAGCGCTGCATTACCACCACGGATTGCAATAACGACCGCAGACATACATTCAGTTTCACGGTGCAAACCGAGATGTCGCTTAACTGCTCATCGACCCAGCCTCTTGCCCACCAAGAGTGAAAATAATATTATCCGAGAGAAAATGCCCAAAAGGAGGCTATTATAAATGGAATTTAATCTGAAATACTCCAAAACGTCACAAATTTTATTCATTCACCATTAATTATCAATTACTGTGCTTTTCCACTGCAGTCACAGTGGTCCAGATCCTATCCCAGAAGCAAAAGGTGTGAGGCAGGGTACACCCTGGATGGGATGCTAATCCAACACCAGGCAATTGTCAGAAAATTATACTTTAGGAATGATACATGCTCACAGCCACAGTTGAAGGGAAGGTATATTAATACAACAGGAGCTGGATCCTCCCAAAATAAGTGGAATAAAATATAAGTAGAGCATGAATACATCTGCAACAGTGAATGCAGTACTACACACACACACACACATTTTCGAAACCGCTTGTCCCATACGGGGTCACGGGGAACCGGAACCTAACTCGGCAACACAGGGCGTAAGGTTGGAGAGAGAGGGGACACACCCAGGACAGGACGCCAGGCCGTCGCAGGGCACCCCAAGCAGGCCTTGAACCGCAGACCCACCGGAGAGCAGGACCCGGTCCAACCCACTGCGCCACCACGCCCCCCACCCTTTGGTAGTACCCATGTTTAAATTACTCACCCTGATGTACTGCAGTAAAAAATTCCCAGCTGTGTAAATAGCTACATAGGAGTAAGCAGCTTAACGTTGTAAGTCGCTCTGGAGAAGAGTGTCAACTAAATGAATAAATGTAAAGTCAGACAAAAAATTGTCCAATAAATGTGTCCCTTTCTCCCTGCAGGCTTTGCTGTGAAGGTTCCTCATGTATAGGATCACAGTGAGCAGCTGTGGTGGTAGAAGGTATATCTTTCATAGTTTGGTCATGTTTACTGGTTGGGGCCTTGCATGAAGCCACCTGACCATGTGGATTGACCTCTGACCATAGGGTCTGAGGCAGAACTGTCACCTTGCCCTTGAATCCTGCTCCTGCTTGATCAAGATATTTACCCTGAAGTGAGTAAAAAATGACCCAGTTGTATAAACGGATAAATAACTGTATATGAAGTCCCCAGGTTACGAACGTTCGACTTACGTACGACCCATAGTTTATGTTAACAAGTGCCTCGTGTGTGTTACTGTAATTGGCTTTAATTCTTTTTTGTTTTAACCCTCATAACCATGGCACCAAAGCGTAAATGTGATGCAAGTGATGGTGATGCATCAAAGAAAAGGAAAATGATCATGACTGAAACTAAAGTGGAAATAATAAGCGATTGGAAAAAGGCGAAACGCCAACGAACACCGGAAAAGCGTTCGACTATAGCTGGTAAATGTTCGGGACAAATTTTAAAGGACAAAACGAAAAAAAATGGAGCATGTAAAAGGCTCTGTCCTGATGTCTCCTTCCCTCTCTATTATAAATACTGCAGTTACATTTATTATCTCTTTCTACATCTCTCTCTATTATGAATACTGTAGTTACATTTGTTATTGTTATTATTACTGTATTATTATGTTAAAGGTGTTTTAGTGTATCTGGAAATGTTTCTTTAATGTTTTTTATGCATAGAAAGGTACACTATATACTAAGACAAACATTTGACTGACTGACGTTAGATACGAACTGTACCTAACTGTTCCGACTTATGTACAAATTCGAATTAAATATGTTCGTAATGCGAGGACTGCCTGTATGTAGCGTAACACTGCCAGTTGCTTTACAATGAAGTGTCAGGTGAATGAATAACTACTACAAATAATGAAAATCAGCATGTGTCAGAAGAGAAGGGGTAAAATTCTGTTTGTTAATGGATGCAATGCTCTAAAACTTGGTACATTTTAAATCAGCTGCTGTTAACAAACCTTATCGGAAATACATGTAAATCCTAAAGCAGCGTTTCCTTGCTAATACCTAAAGCTGATTGGCACGACTCAGGTCAGACAAAGGCAGGGATTAGTGTCATTAAGGTGCAGCCGCTGCAGTAATTGTCTGGTATAAATTGTTAGAGGTTCTCTTTAAAACCCTCAGATAGTATAGCAGCTTTATTAAGGATCTCTTTTGCTCCACACATGTCTGAATGGACTTTTGAGGTGCATTTATAAAACCACATACAGACATTTACCCACACAGATTTTAAGACTGGTTTTCAATAAGTGAAATGGAAAATCTAGTGAAATCTGATTGTGACACAAAGTTATGGTCTGCTTATTGTTTTGGTATGTAAAAAAAAGAAAAACTGTCTTTCCAACATGCAGTACCCTGAGGAATCATGAATGGAGAAGAATGGAAAAGAACAAATTCCATTTCAATAAGTCATACCGTACTATGAGGAGCATCATTCCCGGACTGAGATGGAATTTAAGTTGGTTGTTCCTCTGAGAAAATGAACAGGGCAGAACAATTTAGTGCCTCGAGGGGTTAATATCCCTCTCAGTGTTCAAGTGCTCCACCGAATGAAGAGTCCCAGCAATTACAGTGATTTTTGGGCTTTGGTTTTGACGAACCATGAGCTGTGATCCATATTTCATCACCTCCTTCCCACTACTGTATACTGAAATATAAATCCCAGCAGAAATATAGTTAGACCAGCTTTATTCACTTCTAAAATATTCTGTTACTCAGGTGCATTCAAAACAGTTTCTCAGATCAATATGCTATTTTCTGATAAGCTCCTAGAATTCCTTCCCCAGACCCTAGAAAGCCAACTTGTTCAGATGAGTTGGATCTTTTCTTACTGAAAGTCGCAGTACCATCTAACACCGTTCAAATCTCTCCATCAGTTCCTGAGAAAGTCCCATGAGAGAACAAGCAGTACCCGTCCGTCTATAATTTAAAGGAGGTGCCCTAGGAAACCCTGTACACGCAAATCTCTGTACTGCCTTGTTTTTCTATGCAGCTTGGGGGGGAAAAAAAAACTTCCAAAAAGAAATCAATCAATTTCTTAGAGCAGTCAGGCTTCAATTCTGGTCATAGATGTGCCACAGAAACCCTAAAGGTACTTCATGATCTTACTGATGTCCTGGAATAAAAAAAAAAACAACACTCCAGATATACAGTATGTACTGACCAAACCAAGACCAACACTACAGACCACCGCATTCTTCCGAACAGGCTGAGGAATACTGGCATCAGTGTGATATTTGTTACTTCACTTAACAATGAAGCAGCCTATTTAAACAAAAAAATGTAACATTATTATTAACCATAATTTAGTCAACATCTTTGACCCAGGTGATCAACAATGGTAAATGTTGTAGTAGCATTTATACAGCCAGGTAATTTTTACTGCATCAGTTCAGGGTAAAAACTTTACTTAAGGGTTCGATTGCAGGAGTAGTGATTCAAACCAGGGACCTTCATCTTTCAAAGCAACACCAACTACCACACTACCTGGTTCCTCATCACAACTCTTACCTTGAACTAATGGTACCACAAGGCTCCTAACTTAGTCCAATTTTATTCTTTTTTCATATTAACAACATGAAACAGGAGAAAATTCTCAGTTTTATACAGATGACACACCATACTCTGTTGTCACTTCCTGCTACTATTGCAGCATGTTCACCGTTGCTCATTCTTAGTAAAATTAAGAATAAAGATGGACAGTTATGAAATAAATCAATCAGATAAGACTGAAGGATAAGATAAATATGAAATGCAATTAATGAAGCATATCTCTTCACGCCACATTGCCAGCCTCATTCAGTTTTTCTACTACTGTCACAGTGTACTAATATCAGTGTATGTTACAGTACGGCTGAGCTCTTTATAATTCTTCTATTTATTCATAACAAGTATGCAGAATCAAAGGTTCCTCCAGCAAAAAGATGAAGAGGTCTTCATGCCTTTCAGTCATTTAATCATGTAACGTTGGTCCTCATTAATGACATTTTCCATTATTTATTAGACACTTATACTATCCTATCTTGGCTTTTATGTTACGGAAAATGTAAGATGACGTATACACCGTATACTGGGACCCCCTGTTCATACAGACTCCACCCACTGTAGGAAGAGCTTGGTGGTGATGCCATATAGGATGATATCATGGAGAGAGCAAGCCCAAAAGGGCTCCAACCTGAGGGGTCATCCCATGGCAGATGTACAGGATGGGGACGTTGTCTGTGTCGGGCCCCTGGTCCAGGCATAGGTCGCTCTTCAGGGAGTTCTTCAGCTGGAAGAGGGCAGCAGAGGGAGGCAGATCAGGAGGAGAAGAGCCACTAAAAAGTGTCCTTGTGTCTGCAGAGCCTGTAATCTGCTTATTTCACAATGCACAGATAAAGGACCTCACAGATACCCACAATCCCATAGCATAGTTCTTCCCTCAACGCCATCCCAGGCCATTTTACTCCATGTGCTCATCCTTTCCAATTTTCTCAGCTAAGGTGTTGACAAATGACAGCATTACAGATGAGTTCATAACACTGAGCCTTGGGTGCGAACGCAGTGGTGGAATAAACGCATCCGTTATCAAATTCCCTTCCTCTGAAACAGCAAGATTAAGGAGTCAAATATCACAGTTTAAAGAAGATATTACCAGTGTGCACTTTTCCCAAAATTGTGTTACTGCAGTGAGGAATTTTCTACGTAAACGAGTTCAACGTTAAGAAAACATGGGGATGTCATCCCGAACTGGACACAAGCAATTCATCACAATGCTGCCAGGACATCAGGTTTCAACTGCTGCACTGGTGACATAACATATATAATGTCCCGTAAAAAGATTAATGGAGGGATTTTTTTTTTTTTAAACATACGTGGATTTATCACCAAGTCAATACTCAAGGCAAACAAAGACAGAACTGAACCTATACCACCAGTGTGTTAAGAGTAAAAGTATATGCTGCAATTACTGCGTTATGTGTAAATGTGATTAGTCTGAGAATTATTTGCATTAATATGAAATGAGGGATGTAAATGAGAATTCTGATACCTTTAAAATCCATCCATTATCAGTAACCGCATGCAGGGTCATGACGGTCCACAGTCTATCCCAGAAGTATAGGGCATGAGGTAAGGTACACCTGGGATGGGATGTCCTTCTTAATAAAATCACAAAAATGCACGCACTCTCTCACTCACACACAGACACACTATAGGCAATTTCAAGTCTCGAGTTCACCTGAAACATGTCTTCGGATTGTGGGCGGAAACCGGAGCACCTGAGTAAAACCCATGCAAACTCCAAGCAGACTGAACAGGATTCAAACCTATGACCAAACCCAGGATCTATGAGGCAAGAGTGCTACACACTGTGCCACTCGCCTAAAAAGCCGAGAATGAAAAAAAGAAAAACAAAAAATCAAACACTCAAGCTTGCTGACTGTATAAAAGGACTCTGTGTGGGTTTCTCACATACCTCATGACTAAAAAAAATAAAAACCACCCTGACATTTTAGTTTCTTTTCCATTTTCTTTTTTTTTTTTTTTTTTTCCTCCAAGAGGGCTGCGTTTTTGTATGTTTACGCAGCAAGAATGTTTAAACCTACCGAAATCAGTTCGCGTTCACCGAAAGTGCCCTGAGACCGTCTCCGGCGAATTCCGTGACGGCTGTGATTGGCGTGTTCATCAAACGCAGGCAGAGAGCATTGCAGGAGCAGTTATTTTGGGATGCCTCACTCCTTGCTGGGTTTAATAAGGCTGACCTATTTTCGCAAAAAAACCTTCTTCGTTTTAATTATTCCGGCAGAGCGCACAACCTGAAATCAACCAGATTCGTCTTTGCAGCATTCATTGAAGTCGCTTAGGCTGCAATTTGGTGGGAACGGCTGGCGTGATGGACTTTGCATGAGCAGCGTGTGTAAACAGCGCAGGTCCGCCCCGGCGGATGGGGGTACGTGGGGCTAGGCTGCATTTTTGGCAGTGTGGCCAAGCTGTCCTGTGAAATCGCCATTCATCGGCACAGATGGGGCCGTGTTAGAGTGCCGGACGAAAGCAGGCCTTGCTCACAGGCTCCGCGTCTGCGGGACCAACTATGTCCGTGCACAAAGGCTCCCTGTTAGGCTGCCACGGGATCAAAAGCCTGGACCTAACCGCATGTCAACCACCACCAGCCCCTCAAATCTGGGGCTAGGGGCCCGGGGAGGGAGGGGACTTTCTCTTCCTTCCCCCAGGTCGGATGGTGGATACTTAAAGCATAGTTCTGCTTCTGCTTGTGAAATTTCCGTCAGCATTTACTTTATAGCTGGTTTACACCTAGTTTATAGCTATAAAAATAGATACATGGTATTAATCACATATCTGCATTATTATATAGTACTATAGCTATAAATGCAGATGTCTAGTTTAGAGCTATAGTACCACATAATATTTATTCATTTAGCTGATGCTTTTCTCCAAAGCAACTTACAATGTTAAGGTTACAATTATTTACCCATTTATACAGCTGGGTAATTTTACTGGAGCACTTTTAGGGTAAGTACTGTGCTCAAGGGTACTAGAGCCAGAGGTGGGGATTGAACCTGCCACATTCAGATCCAGCAGCTCTAACCATTATGCTAAAAGCTGCCTATATAAACTATAGATATCTAATTTATAGCTATAGTACTATATATTTCAAGCTGTAGCGCTTATCAGAGTTTTTATTTTTAATTAATATGAAATAGAGATCTCAGCTTGTGACAGTTATGTTCTGGAAACACTTACATAACCAGAAAGGACACAAGTTCACCCTGACTCCACCCCTCAAAGGCTATGTGTACATGTGTACAATACCATATAGTATATATCAGTACGGCAGTGAACATGATTAAGATGTTAGTTCTGTCAGTTTCTTTCATATGGAGCACACATTTATAATTGAGGTATATAAATATTAATTCAATAAATATTTTTATTACAGAATAGCAATATAAAGTAAACATAACAAGTAATAACTAATATAAAAATAAATTAATTTAATAAGCATAATATATCAGGAAAAAAGATTTAAACAAAAAATGTAATTTACAGTGCTATGTACTGTAGTTTATAGTTATGTCAGTCAGCATGTTTAACATGTGTCTGGTCATTTCAGTTCCTTTCATTTGATACACACACAACGAAGCTCTATAATCAAAAAGGTAATGTAATACCAAAATAAAAAGTAAAACTATATTTACATATCTTTGAGGGGGAGGGAGTGAGAGCATCAAGTTAGTGTTATGTAGCTTGCGGAAGATCACCGCAAGGCGGCGGCAATGGTTATCTCACACACACACACACACACACACACACACACACACACACACACACACACTGGCTGAAGCCGCTTATCCCGAGCGGGGTCACGGCGAGCCGGAGCCTAGCCCGGCAATGGTTACGTACTTTGTAAATGAGCAAGACAAACTTTTCGTATCTTGGAATTTTTACTGCTGATCTTTTACAATAATTTGTGTAAGGCTGAGATTTCATCTTGTATATTGCAAAACACGAGGTGTGCCAGTGCTGCAAAACAACTACCCATGTTTCCACGTGATCAATAACCGCTTGACCAGTGCAGGGTCACGGTAGTCCGCAGCCTATCCTGGGACGTGAGGCAGGATGCACCCTAGATAAAGCTAATGAAAACGCAGTGAATCTTAATTACTCTCTTTTAGCAAACTGCTTGTGCTGTTGTATCGGAGATGGGCAGGGAAATCAACATTCAGGTGTTGGTGCTGTAAAGACATGAGGTGGATTCTCACCACTCCGTAGGCGATGGTGTCTGTGTACATTCTCATCTCGGAGTAGATGTTGACCAAGTACCATCGAAACGTTTTGCACCGCAGCCTTTTCCTCAGAGCCTTCCTCTCGGAGACATCACCGATGTCAATCCCAGAGTCCTAAACACACACACACACACACACACACACACACACACACACACACACACACACACACACACACAAGAAACATAGGAAGCAGCTAAGAGTAAATGGTCACTCCATTACAGGTATCCATGCTGCCCTGACTCCAGCGTCCATTATTGTACTCATGCTCAAGCCTGCAAGAAATATGAAAACAAGGGTCTGCTGGCACAAGTCTCCTGGGCTTGACCTTTGTGCACCCGGGGTACTAGAGATCGCCCGGTCTTTTCCTACCCACCTGAAGAAGACAGGCAGAAAATCATCCCAACTGCATTCCAGTAGAACTTTCTTCGAGGGCAGAAATAACTAATCTGAAGAAATGTTCTGGTCCTCCTCCGATTCCGATAAGAGCCGAGGCATAGCTCGTTTCAGGCCCTCCCCAGCTTTTGTTTTTGTTTGTTTTCCGAAACAGATTAGTCGTTAAGACCACTTCCAGGAGAATTTAGATATTCGGTTCGAGGCAGATATTATTAGCTGAAGCTTCTATTCAAAGCAGCTTAAAAGGAGGCCCTCAACAGTACAAAGGGAGACTGCGAGGAGGCTCTCGGCACGCTTTGGCTGAAGGGGCATCGCGGAAGTTTCAGATGCTGCTGCTGCTGGGGTGCGGTGGTACCCAGGAACCACACGCTCAGTCCCACAGGATGTTCATCAAAAACATCAGACTGCTCATCCTAATGATATCCTCAACAAGCAGGTCCACGCACCCCTCTGACTCCACAACATCGACACGTAATGACTCACCTCCTGCGGAACGTTCCAGGCCATGTAGACGTGACTCTTGAACTCGTCCATCCACACCTCGGCCACCCGCAAGGCGTTTCGGCGTACATGGGCTGTCAGGTCCTCCGTGTAGGGCTTGTGGGCTCGCTCAATGTGGGCGATTCGGGCGCAGGGCAGGACCTCAACGCTGCCCCCGCACTGCCATACCTGGTATTACATGGGGTCCACGGACAAAGTAATTATTCACTGCATGTCGCAGTCAGAGATGCTCTAACTCAATGCCATGGTCCACAAAGCTCTTTGTGGAAGGGAACCCTCCATTTCTGGGATAACAGTATAGATGAGATTCATCACGCTGTCAAACAAACTATTTAGTATCACAGCCGGTCCCATTGGTGCCTCACATCTCCTGGCTGCGTATTTGGATGCGAGTTTGCTCTCGGCTCAGTCCGCGTGGAGTTCGAGCGATCGCCCTGTGATCACTTGGTTCTGGATTTCTCAAAGTGCTCCATTTTCCTCCCACAATCCAAAGATGCCTCAGATGACTTGGTGACTCCAAATTGCCCTTAGAGCGTGTGTGTCTGTGTGTACAAGTGTCTGAATGAGTGTGTTTAGTACAGTGTATCTAGCATTGTAAATCAAGATATAAATACTACATAATAATCATCGTCCATCACTAAAATAGTAAATGTATGTAGAGTAGCAACAAAAGTAAAAAAAAAGTGCTGTTACATCACAAGCTAAAACTCAACATGACAGAAGCATATACTTAATGAAATAAAACATTATTGCACTGTACTTTGGCACCTGCAGTAAATATAAAAACAGCAGCAAAATCATTTAAATTAGTAGCACGATAGAAAAAGTTCACTAACTTTGCATATTGGAACATACACAGTGCAGTCAGGCACCCAAAGCTGCGTTGCTAGGGAACCTAATGTCACCATATCACACCTTATTAGCCAGCGTGAGGATGTAACGCCGCTGTTCCGCAACGTTCGCAATGAAACTCAACCGTTTCTTTATGCAAGCCTGTTTAATGCAGTCCAAGGAAATCATTCCCTGCACATTCTATCGAACAATAAATTGTCAAGAAGGGTGAATCAATTTGTCCACAGCTAAGAAGACCTACATCTGGAAATGAGTGCATGTCTGGTATAGCGTCTCAAATTTCCGTTTGTTTCAGGTTCGTGTTGACACTGTCAGAAAACATATACAGTTGATACATTTACTCATTTATTCATATTTACTGCTTAAAGTCTATATAATTAATTTTGCCATTATAAATGGCAACGCTCAAATAGGAAAATGCATAAAAACTGCAAAAATATTTACAATTTACAGTAAACTGTAATCTGAAAATACTGAATATATTCAAAATGAAAAGCCTGAGAACCATCTCGACATTTAAATTTCCAATCATCCCTTAGAAATACAGCTAAATTTTAAGAATGACTAATGTGATAACAGGAAAACAAATATGACAGCAAAGGATGATTCCACAAATATCAAGACAAAGCAAAACAAACTTCAGACTGTATTTGAATACAATACCATTACTATGTTTTACATGAAGGCAGTTAACTCAAATGTCTAACTAACCTCCACTAGAAAAGTGAAAACTTGAATTAAGCCATAATTTTAATGAATTTTGGAAGAGTTGGCCGGAAGTCCTAAGAGCTCTATGAAATATTGCAGCCTTTGATTCTGTCTCTATGATGTTGTGAACCTATGAATGAAGAAGAAATAATTTCATCATTTCAAGAAGAAAATATGTAAGTGCTTGTTCATACATATGAGAAAAAAATGTTTTGTAATAATAATAAGAAGAATAAATAACAACAATAATAAAAAAATAACAACAACAACAATAATACCACCACATGAGAATGAAGACACTGCACCATGACTCTACTTCAGTGCCTCTTCCACTCTGACCTAAACACCAACACCAGAGACCCAATGGGCACCTTTAGTCTGCACAGAGATGGTCAGAAGCCCTGTAGGCAGACCCCCCAATGTCACCTGGTTGTGATAAGGAAGCTCTGGTTCAAGGTGCACCTGCCTTAGGTTGAGGAGGGTGTACGTGCATGTGTTAAGTTGAGCTCCACATGTTGCAGCACTCAGTAGTACGTCACCATGGTACAAACTACCCTCTGGACCGTTAAGCCCCAGCACCAGCTTCCCTCTCTCACCCTCTCCTCTTCAACTTTCCTTCACCTTTTTGGCTCTTTCTTCTGCCCCTGCACCCCCCCCGACCCACCCCCCAGCAGAGCACCAGAACTCCCTGAATGATCCTTCCTGGAAGATGATGGCTGTCTCAGCTGGTCAGAAGCAGATGTATATCCAATATTCAGCTAGTACTTTCAACCTTCAGCCAGATGCTCACGTCAACGGCACCGTAACTCTCCCAGGATGCCCTGGGGCAAATGATGGAGAGAGCTGCGGAGACCACGAGACAGGACAGCGGACTCGCCATGAAACAGAGGTCCATTAGACGTGAAAGTGGCTCCTGGGAGCACAGAAGGTACCGGGGAATCAAAGCCCTGAGATTTGAATCAAAGACCCTCCTGCCTGGAGACACACAGCCCCTGAGCTCCACAAGACCCGGTCTTCAGCTGTCACATCCTGCTCACTGCATTCATCCACACCACAGTGCTCCTCAGTGCCAGACACAATGTCAAGCACCCGCTTGAATTCGGCCCTTTTTTTTTTTTAATCATACTATGGTCTGCATGGCAAAGTAATATCAACCTTTTTATCTTGATGTGGTCAGAGAAGTATAAAGAGGTATAAAAGAAATAGAATTCCTGAGACCATTTCCTGAACAGTGACGTCTGTCTTCAGGAAAGAACAGAGACCCGTTGGCATCCACAGTCACTGACTGATAATTTTCCCGTACGTAATAACAGCTCTTTCAGTCAACGGTCAATATAAGTTACATTTTACACAAACAGAGTGGACACAGCCTGAACACAAATGTATATTCATGCCACTGTCAAGCAAAACCACATGTTCAATGTCTGACAAAGGGATAATGACTTGGTTGGAACCCCTGACAATAAGGGTATGGTCAGCAGGGTTTAAATACATGAAAGATGTGACCTGGTAGCATAGCGGTTAAGGATCTGGACTGTGATGATATAGTCAGAAGGTACCATAGTCATTAAGGGTGTGGACTGTTATGTTATGGTTGACAGGGAGCATTCTGGGTAAGTACTTGTGCAGTGATGGTACAGTCACCAGGTAGCACAGTGGTTAGGGACCTAGACTGTGACAATGTGGTGGATGAGCAGTATACTGGACTACGACGGTGGTTAAAGATCTTGACTACGATGAAGGAGTATGACACCGGCCCCAACTCCAATATATCCTTGATTAAGGTAAATACCATGAACCCCATCAACCCAGCTATAAAAATGGTGTATACCTCGTAGTTTTTTTAAGCTGCCTTGGATATAAGCCCCAGCTGTGTAAGTAGTTACAATCTAACTGGATGTGAATGGAGGTCTGAATATATGTGGGTATAGTGCGGTACAGTAAAGGTACAGCAGTTAACTGCTGCCATTCGTCCCTCATGATGTTCACACACCTGTCTGAGCCGAGATGTCACTTCTGACAACCGTGGACCATATGTGCTCACCCGCGTGTGTATCTAGCCTCCTGGGTGGCAGATGTGCGGCACGTCACTCTGCGGGAAAATGTACTAATTGCCTACAGCGGTGCGCACAATCTGTGACGTCTTTATTTATTTGCAGGAAGCATTAATAACAATTATCTATCACTTACGGAGGCTCATTACAGATGTACATTATTTAACATCAGTTCTAAACGAATCACTGGATTAGCATTAGACAGTCATTCTTTACTTCTGATTTATATCCCTTAGCAATCATCTTATGAACATTATATATGGATATAAAAACAATTATTTCAATGAATGGATAAGATTGGTATAAATGCTTTACAAGATTTATTGCAAAGCTGAATCATTTCATTTCCCTGATTGATAGTATGATAGTTTCAAAAAGTGCTGAGAAAATTGGTTTCTTGTATTACGAACAGCGAGTTGGGAATTTCTGAAGATATGGACATTTACTAGGGTACACAAACACTGCCTGAGGCCACTTGTCCCAAGTGGGGTCGTGGTGAACCGGAGCCTAACCCGGCAACACAAGGTGCAAGGCTGGAGGGGGAAGGGAAACATCCCGGACGGGATGCCAGTCCGTCGCAGGGCACCCCGAGTGGGACTCGAACCCCAGACCCACCAGGGACCAGACACAGACCAAACCCCCCATGCCCCCATTTACTAGGGTATTTTTTTTTTATTTTAAATTGCATTTTGTACACACATCGATTAGCAACCAGCGTTTACCTTCCGAGCCAACAGATAGCAGTAGAGTACTCAGAAAAAGAGTGTGGAACCAGAACAACTCAACTGACTCGCTCAGTGTTTACAGCCAGTGTCTGAGTTCCTGAACACTGGTGTTCACTCACCATATGATGAACGTTTCATGTGTTTACGAGATGATTCGTTTAACAGTCAGCGTTGAACAGGAGTTTGTGGGGACAACTTATTCTTGAGTCATTTTTGTTTAAATTTCAAGGTAGTACAAAGTTAATGACATTTTTTAAATAAAATGTTGTATAGAGTATTTTTAATTTATTACAGCAGTATTTGAGACTTTGAAACAGTGATACTTGTAGTTTTGATTTAGTAGTAAAAGTTGTGACTTAGTGAAAGTAACTGCGGGTTTATGAATAAATCTTATTACGCACCATCTTCAGGTCCCAGTTGTGTTTGTAAGCTGAGGAGCTGGTGCACTCTAATATTTTTGGAACCAAGCTGGCTGCAGTGCTCTGGAGCTCATCTCAGTAGCGCTACCTTCCTGCTCTCCTTGGCAACAAATCAGAAGAGCAGGTGAAAATAATGTCAGCATGGTACCAAGTCACAATTCTGGCCCATGAAGAAATTAAACCAATTTAGAATATCATAGTTTACATTTATTTAGTAGATGCTTTTCTCCAAAGCAACTTCCAATGAACTCTATGTAATGTTATCAGCCCACACACCTTACTCACCATGGTGACTTACACTGCTAGATACACTACTTACACTGGGTCACTCATCCATACATCAGTGGAACACACTCTCTCTTTGTCACTCACGCGCTATGAGTGAACCTCAACAGCATGGCTTTGGAGTGTGGGAGGAAACCAGAGCACCCGGAGGAAACCCACACAGACACAGGGAAGGACATGCAAACCCCCCACAGACTGAGCGAGGATTGAACCCACGTCCTCTCACACCACCCAAGTGCTGTGAGACAGCAGCGCTACTCGCTGTACCACCCATATTAGTTTATGGTTTGTAAGGTTTGTCATATATAATTTATGGTTTGCAAATGACCATTTATGGTTTATATGAACATTTACAATGATAATAATGTCAGCTTACTAAAAAGATCACCAGAAACAGTTAAGTTTAACAAGCTTTTGATTTTACAATATTTCGACTTTTAAACTAAAAATAAAAACTCCTCTGTTACGTTAGGCAGTTAGGAATTCAACACAAGCTGAACTGGAATGGACTCCTGTTCGTTTACCTTTTACCCCTCAGCATCATTACACTCGACCTGTAACCAACGCAGTAAGGAAAGATGGGAGGTCTTCGGGATAGAATCCCAACCTCCTGGAACAGAGTATTTTTTTACCTCCCTCAAAAGCCAGTGGCAAGGTCTCAGAAGGGTATGGGCTCTCAGCTCTGGTCTCACAGCATTACCTTCTGTAAGATGCCTCATTAGAGACTGCACTGCCAGGAACAACATCCGCAAAGCAAAATTACCCTTCGGAACCAACAGCCAATTCCTGTAAATCGAAACCAAATTCTAGCAGCCTGGGTGTCCGGTTTCATCAGTGCTGCACAGACATTTTGATCTCGGTCCATGCAGAACAGGCTAAATAACGGGAAGGGATGTTCCATTCCCTGTTGGAAATGGTTGATGGAGGCACCATATGCCCCATAATGGAATTACCCATGTGGCAGAGAGTGGAGAAGAACTCGTCCCGGGTCGTCAAGATACGGACCTCGGAATGAGACTCATTTTCTGCAAAAAAGGCTATTACTGTTGTTTCCCTTGTTATTGTTGTTCATACTGCAGGACAGAGGACATTAAGTCCATTAGACATGTCCCGCTCATGTTAAGACAGCATCGCAACTCACCCTGACACCCAGCTCCACATTCTCGCCCCCGTAGACCTCCAGTCCCTCATCGAGGAGGCCGATTTCCTCAAAGTACTGCCTGTCCACCACGAAGCAGCCGATCAGAGCTGGGCTCCTGTGGGAAGAGCAGCGAAACGGACCCCATGGGAACAGGACAGCTTTGTTTACCGCCCATGTTCGCACGTGGAATGCGGGTCAAAGTGATCACACACATCACCAGCTTCTCCACCCGAAGGCTTGTTTCTGCATGGCGTTACTGCCGCCAACCCATGCAGACAATCGCTTTCATTACCAGCACCAGGCGAATCGGTTATGCATCTCTAAAATTCTAAATTAAAATTATAACTTAATCCATAACACAATCACAGACAATTATGGACATAACAGCTACAGCAAATTTTGCTGTTATGGCTCAGTCTTGACAGCATAACCTGTCTTTTTTGTATGAGACAGATTTACACAGGTCCTGGATCTTCATATTATTGTGTCCAGGAGGGTTGGGCAGCCACTGGTACATGGATCCCCATAGGTTTATTTTTCTCTTTTTCTTTTGCAGTTTGGGAATTTTTTGGGAGTTTGGAAGTTCAGTATATTGTTATGGATATGGTGTATATCATGGTACAATCAGGCAAGTCATCACCGAATAACTAATCAAAGTTACCTGATTGGAGCTGTGTTGTTTGCAAGGTTCCACCAGGATTTGGGGGGGTTCAAGTAGCGACACCACAGCTCCCAGTCAAAGCCCTGGGCAGATAGAGGGTACTCCTCTATTTCGAAGGTGTCGTATTTGATGTTGTCAAATGAAGGAGAGACGATTCGGGTTCGATCCTCTTTAATCCTCAGCAGAATGGGTTCGGCCCTAGGAGCACAGCGGCGACAAGCGAGTTCCGATTTGACGTTGCCAACAAATCTGTGCCACTTTGAGTTTTGTAAGACAACAAAATAATGGGAGAATGTCAACAAAAAACAACTTTACAATCACGTTAGCAGTTTTGCACTCGGAAGCGTCTTTGTAGCATAACCCTCCTGTCGGAAAAATGTGCTCAGCACTCTCAAAAAAAATTTTAATTGAAATCTGTTTCTTGTAATTTATGTATTGCTTTGTTATAGCAGCACACACTTTGAGGCAGGGTATGGCAGTGTAGTTAACACGGGCTGAGTCGCATCAGCTGCCTAATGTGCAGATCCCTCAGCCAGGAAGAGACAAATAATATCATTATCGCCTCAATGGAATATGTGGCTCCTTCTTGTGAAAATGAAATTGAATTTCATTAGGGGATTATAAATCATGTCAAGAGCACCGTGACGGCCGCACCGCATACTGTAAACCCAACAGTTACACAAAAGGCCTGCGGCCCTCTCGGAGAGTAATTAAGATCATAAATACAAATGATGTTACCACGGTATGCTTGGTATCATTAAGGACAGTCAACAGCATTTTGACGAAATAACACCAGCAGGATATATATTAAATATTATGTTTATTATTTTCAAAAGAATACATATCTTTGGATTCATATGTACATCAGAGGTTCTATTTTGAGACTGCGTGCTATATATTCTGCCGCTTGAGTGTATAATGCCATTCTTCTAATTCCAGGACTGGCTGAAGGCGCTGGTATTCTTGGAAGCCACTGAAGTTAATTGAAGCTCTTATTTATCGGTTAATAGTGTTGGCATTTCTGTCTTAAAGAAGTGAATGAAAGGCGATGACTCTTCCCTAAGTCTGTGTTATTTTTTGCTATATGGATTTACCTTGTCAGTGCATATTAGCGGTGGAAATGTTCTGGAAGCTGATCAAAGTGTTGTGACAGATTTGGGTCAGGCTGTTGAGAGTGATCTTAAGAAGCATGTAGACTGTGTCAGGAAAAGGAGTTTTGTACCCTGAGGGTCGATGAGAGACACAGGTGAACTGTGTTGACTTGGACAACACACGGGTGCCCCGCTACCATGTACAACATTCTTGCATGTCTCAGGATGGAGATGGTAAAATTCCACAGACAAATTCCTTCAGTCAACATATTTTCACACTCATCTGCTCTAAATTGCTCCTGTCATTAATAATGCTTTCATAATAGCCACAATAATTTTCATTAATATCACAATAAGTTCATTTGTGAGCCAAGGTTCTGGATCTTAATTCCTAGCAAGTTCTTTGCCTACTAGTTCAAAACTCTGATTACAGTCTACAGTCAAGGGGTCATCCTCCAATCCCTTCAGGACCTGATCACTCTCTCCTCCATCCCTGGCAGCTTGGAGGTCCCACACAGAAGCGGTCTAAAATCAAAAGTCCATAAGTTCTTGGTTTTGGCTGCAATGTGTTGAATCCCTCCCAGCATGGAAGATGGGTCTCAAAACTCATCTTTTTTCAGACCCATTATCTACTCACAGCTTCACAAACTATTCCAAATGCATTAATGTAAATGTGCCATAGGATTACGGTTAGGGTTTGAGTTAGCTTAACCATACTCGGTTGAAAAAAACCAAGCGACAATCATGGTACGCAAGGGCAACGAGGACTCTGAGCCAAAGGGCAGCAGAAAACGGGATCCCTCACTCACCATCCAGTGTTGAACTCCACGTGTGCATCAAAGAGGGCCACAACAGGGGCAGAGGCAGCCCTCCATCCGCTCACTCGCGATCGGATCAACCCCTCCTGCTTGTCATGACGAACCACTTTGATGAAACCTGGCTGCTGGGAATTGGTCTCCTCCACAAATTCCTGCAGGTTCTCCTTCAGCTCCTCTACAAATGCAACACAAAGACAGGAGTTAGGACAGGTGTTTGGGTCAACTTGGCTGCCAGGACCCCAAACACCTACCGGTGGTACTTGTGAGGTCCAGCCCTACACTCACTCTCTGACATCTCCACTCACTTTTGGTATGATCTAACACTCCAGTTCTGGAAACCACAAACTAGCCAACAGAGCCAGAAAAATCCTCTCCCCCAAAGAATGTCTGGGCCATTCAGCCCCCTGATCCCTACCCGTTATTGAGGACTCATTCAATGAAGGGCTAAACATGCTAGTTTCTAATGACAGATCTATGTTGATGCTCACGTGTCCCATTCACAAAGAGTCACAGTTCACTTTAGGGCCCTTAGCAAATGCACGGCCCAATTCGGAACATTTTTAATATCAAAACCCACTGCCTAGAAATGTGAAACTGCAGATTAGGACAAGCACACAGGTAATAACCATACCAACGACAGATATTAATAATCCAGTTCACTTAGGACAGTTTAAAATGCACATACAGCACATGACTTTACCGCTGAAAATAAATGGAATCTACGCTTCATCGAGCAAGCGGGACACCAGGTCGAGTGACACATTGTAATTACCGTTTTGTGGAATATATACTTTAAACAAGCGCACCCTCATAAATATTTATATATTTTACTTTCTCCAAAGATTATGTGTGTAAGTGCTGACATTTCATAATATGTACTCCGTGACACTGCTGTTATTAGGGTCTCCGCAGCGAGGAAAAAATGTGATCACCTGTGCTGATCGATTGAATGTATTAACATCATGTTGTGAAAAGAGACCTGTGGACAAAGACAAACGGAGAAGAGGTCTAATTAGCGGGCATTCGGACGCGAAGAGAAAAGGATGTGCGATGCAGGTGGAAAAACGGTGCGTAACTGTATTCTACTATTATCCTTGCAGACTGCATCATTTCCTAAGAGGCCTTAAAGCAACTTGGAGTTGAAAGATGGGAATCTAAACTGATGGGATGTGTGAATAAAAAAGGGCATCTGCTGGGTCTTGTGCTGGTGAAAAGTTACGTCTAAATACAAGCAGCATCATCGTTTTCCGCTCCTCCAGGAAGGCTTGATGAGGAGCCAAGGGGCCCCCGCCTTGTGTGTGTGTGATGTGTTTTTTTGAGGAACACTGTTTACTCCAGCTGTATCACCAGTAGCCTCCGAAGACCCCCCTGCGAGTCAGCGCTTCCTTCTCCGTTTTGTTTCATCTGCTAATCAGATTTTCGCACGCTGCGAGACATCCGCCAACAGATCCGGCGTTCGCGCCGGGAAGCGAGCAGCCGTCCGGAACGACGGGGCCGGCGGGCAGCTGGGGTGGGCCGGGCGGGGGCGCGACTCGACTCGGCCCGCTGGCACGAAACCAGCGGCTCGTGTAGAGCGCCACCGGCATCGCCATTCAGCGTCTCGCTGCACCGGCCCCCGCGGCGGGTTCATCTGGTCCTCGATCTGTTCGCTCGTCTCGCCGCAGATCTGCGTTACACGCGGAACTCTTTGTACGGAAACACCTGACGAACAGCAGGCGAGCATGGGGCACGCATTTGGAGAGCCGCGTTTCCGACCGTGAGGGGTTAGCTAAGCAAGGCCGACCGCAGAGCGCCCTTCCTCCTGGAAGTCGCCGACTTACGAGCTCCCGAGTAACAAACCTTCCAACATCACAAACGTTTGAGAAGTATTTAGTAATTCTGTTGTCATAAATACACATACATCACCACACACACGCACACAACGTTTCATAAATACAGAAACATTTTTCATACACAGAGCTGGTATAGTTTTGCGTGATGCACCAATAGGTAGTGGTTACAAATTAAATTTGTCAGTATCCTGATCTAGAGGGGTGCAGTGGTGCAGTGGGTTGGACCAGGTCCTGCTCTCCGGTGGGTCTGGGTTCGAGTCCCGCTTGGAGTGCCTTGTGACAGACTGGCGTCCCATCCTCGGTGTGTCCCCTCCCCCTCCAGCCTTATGCCCTGAGTTGCCGGGTTAGGCTCCGGCTCCCCGCGACCCTGAATGGGACAAGTGGTTCAGACTGTGTGTGTGTGAGTATCCTGATCCAGCTCTGACCAGGGTTCTTTAAAGCGCTCTCATTTTTACAATGGGTCATAAATACCTAGCAGGAGACTGAGATCACACCGGCATGTGAACGAGGCATCTAGGCTCACCAGAGGGAGAGGCTGGATCTACCAGCCTGGTCTCTGTCAGTTACTCAGGGGGAGACAAAGCGAGTCTTCTGCTCTGTTTCTGTCTCAAACACGAGTTGCTAACACTGACATTTATTCATTTGGCAGATGCTTTTCATCTGAGTATCACTTCTGGCATGACTATTATTGTTGTTTTTTAGTTTATTTATTTATAAGGCAAAAAGTGTTTCAAAGGCAGCAAGGTAACAATGAGCTAATGATGGTCTAGGATGATACGTGCATTTCGTTGCAGCAAACGTAAAATCAACCTACTAAATGAACGGAGGGGAAAAAAAAAAAAAAATCACTTAATTCATTTTTCCGACAGACCACTTTTCCAGACAAAGTGAAATAGATCACGAGAAACCGAAAACGTGACAACAAAAAGATGGCAAATGAAATTTTACCCAGTCATGAACAGCGAAGGAGCGGACCGCTGTTTCATCCTTATTCGGGCTCATCAGCACTGAGCCCACCTGAATTTGAACTAACGGGTTGGCTTGGATTAATATTCCAATGGTTTTACCATTATTCTACCACGGCATGGCAACTGGGTATGTAGGAAGGTGTTTTTACGTTCGTAAAATTTCATTCAAAACATCTCTTAACCCCGATTAGGGGAGTGGTAGATGCTTGCTCGATTGCAAGCCAACCACAAATGGCCAACAGATATCGGTCTCATAACAAAAACAAGAAGCGAACATGAGTTTACGAACGAAAAAGATGGCAAAGACAAAACGAACACAGAAAGTAGCTGCTAATGTACTATTCTGAAAATAAGCCATCGGGCAACTGAGGAGAGGAAAACAAATCATTACCAGAGGAAGGAACTATAAAAACATGAACCTCCGGGGGACCAGGTCGTACAAATATGCGTACCATAAACTGCTAATGACGATGACATACGCTGAACACAATGCCACATGAAATTTAAAGATCATCCGCTGCTCCGCAGGTCTGGAAATGAGCAATGAAAAACCCTGTTAATGGGTAAATGCGCAGATCAATGTGTCACCCACTGGCTGTTGAAACACACGTAAAACCGGATTAGATCGGCCCTTTCAGACGCAAAAATGCTTTCGCTTGCCAATTTCTTCATGACAGACTAATCCTCTTTCAAATGCCCCCTTGAATGCATTGTTCAATGTATTGAGTAAATTAAAATGTTTGGGGTCTTGAAAACACAGCAACTATTGATTAGAACCCCATACATACTAACTGAATTACCTTTCCGTCATCTTTGTAAACCTCAAGGTGGAAAACAAATAAAGGCTAAAAGCTCCTCGAATGCATGTATGCATTCAGTACGGTTTTCGGGAACGCCGGTTGCATAGTGGTTGGAGTCTTCACCTTGCAGAGCTGGGTTTAAATATCCACTTCTGCTGTACCGTCCTTGACCAAGGTACTTGCGATGAATTAACACAGTAAAAATAACCCAGCTGTATAAACAGGTGGGGGGGGAGATGGTGGTGCAGTGGGTTTGACCAGGTCCTGCTCTCTGGTGGGTCTGGGGTTCGAGTCCCGCTTGGGGTGCCTTGTGACGGACTGGCGTCCTGTCCTAGGTGTGTCCCCTCCCCCTCCAGCCCTCAGCCCTGTGTTGCAGGGTTAGGCTCCAGCTCCCCGTGACCCCCGTATAGGACAAGCGGTTTCAGATGGTGTGTGTGTGTGTGTGTGTGTGTGTGTGTAAACAGGCAAATCGCTGTGAAGAAAAGCCTCAGCTAAATGAATAAATGTAAACGCACACTAGAAGGATGAGGGAAAGTACTGCAGGAACATCCACTGGACGACGCGACTGCCATTAAATCTGGTGCTTTATTCCGAGCCAAAACACACAGACTGCCGCTGACGTCATTCTCCCTTCCGTTCGATTGCCCCACATCACAGTGACTCTGGCACGGGTTAATGGCGCTTTGTATTAGACACGTCCCCTCCAATTACACACACAGCTCGCCTGTGCTCGACATCCCATTCACAGCCGATAGTGGCACGCCGAGGGGCAGCGCCCTGCATCCAAATTGCGAACATAAAACCCAACATCCAGCACACACACCACATGGTCCTCCGCTTTGCTAACAACCTGCTCGGCACATGCTTTCTCAGCCACAAAGAATTCTCGTAGCCTGGTTCTCATAATCAATTTCTACCGATTTGTTTTTCTTTATTAATTAACTGTACAGTATTAAGGTAAACAGCCCTGTGAATTGTTATATTACGCACTCGTGGGTAACTGGAGCGAGCTTATTGCACCAAGTAAAGGGCAGCAGGAGACATAGCCCATATACATGCTACAGGGAATGACAGGGCATAGGGATTGGCAGCGAGTGAAAATGCCCCCTTCTGAAAACCCACGCCAAGAATGGGCAATTATTTAAAATGAGGGGGTAGCAATTGTTTATCCATTTGTATAGCCAGGTAATTTTAACTCCACCAGTTCGGGTAAGTCAGTGTTTAAATTTTTAAGGTGTACAAACGTGGGGGGGAAAAAAAAAATTTAAAAGCAGGAAAAATAAGGGGAAAGGGACAAAAATAAAGAAAAAAATTGAGACAGGTGGCCTTGGAGTTTAATGCAACTAAACTAATCCAAGTAAAACTTCAAAATTACATCTTAAAACCAGGATTCCAGAATTTCTAGGCATTCCCTCCGAGAGCTCATTTTCTGGCTTTTCTACCAGTCATGTGGCTTGGCATTATAACAGTTTAAAGTGCATCATGTCAATCACTGTAATTCAGTGATGTTTACCCCGCTCTTTGCATCACATTGCAGACCGGAAGTGCCCACGGGTTACGAACACAAAAATCCAGCCGTGGGATAAGTACCATAATCCAGGGTATTAGAGCAGGAGCAGGGTTTGAAACCCGTGCTCTCCGAGTGCAAAGTGACAGGTCTAACCAATACACCACCTATGGCTGAACCCAGTGTGGCTTAACATTGCACTCTCTGTGCAAGATGATGGATGCCTGGTCTCATGAAGCACAGCACCCTCTCACACGTGCAGGTACATGGCATGGACCTGGAGACGAGGGGCTCACATGGCACTTGTTTCCTGTTTTATGCTTCATAACCACACAGAGGATTTATTCTCTGAGCTCCGTTTGTTCCTGAACCTCCAAACCGAGTCTCCAAAACATTACCTAATATAGAAATAAAATTTCCACCCCAATGATGAAAGATAATCTACACATTTCCCTCTCATTTCTCAAAAATGGTACACAGCATATTATCCATTCTAATGATAATTACACCAACAACACAGATGTCCTGTATTACTCATGGCTAAATACTGCAAACACCCATTGGAAGAGCGAACTGCGCACCGCTATATTCGCTCTGGCTGGAAAAAGATGGGCAGAAATGAAGTTTACAGCTGGAGAACATTCTTGTCGACAAGTTCAAATGACAAGTTCTGCAAAATGCCAGAGAAGTTATTCCCAAACTTCCTGGGGGAGAGCCTAAAGGCCAATCAAATGAAATAATCTAAGCCTTCTTGGAATGCTTTAATCCTCTTGAGGTAAGATCTTTGTGATTCGGGGTAGAAAATGGCAGAACACGTCGGGCACTCCCTCAGTCTATCCGCGACCCGGGTAATACTGGAATCCCAGGTTTCTTGATGAAAGGGGGACTGAAAGAGACGCACAGTTTAAGACTCTGGTTACAGCCTACAAGACCATCGGTAGATGTGCTCCCCAACATGCGTAGGACCCGATCACTCGCTAAACCCGAACCAGACAACACCTGTAGCCACTCAGTGGGCCCATATGCAAGAGGTCCAAAATCAAAGCCTGCAGGTTCTCAGTTTTGGCTCCATTCTGGTGGAAAGATCTTCCGCTATCCCTCAGAATTGCTGAGGTCTTTCCGGTGTTGAAGAGTCTCAAAACACATCTCCTTCAGACCCACTTCTCTCCTGATTTCCTATCTGCTCCATAAACTTTCACAATATTATCTAAAAAAAAAACAAAAAAAAAAAAAAAAACAAAATACATGTAAAAACTATACCTATCACTTCATTACGCAACTACTCATGTAATACCCATTTACAGGGGCAGCCGGTAGTGTAGTGGTTAGAGCTGCTGCCTTGGGACCCAAAGGTTACAGGTATGATTCTGACCTCCACCTGTAGTACCCTTGAGCAAGGTACTTACCCTAAATGCCCCAGCTGTTTAAGCTGGTAAATAATTCTAAGTATCTTAACACTGTAAGTTGCTGTGGAGGAAAAGCACTATGTAAAGGAATAAATGTGTCCACTAAACAATGGGTAAACCTTCAAGCTGCTACTCTTGCAATGTAAATGTTTACACAAAACAAAATTATTTCTAGGAATGTGATTTGAAATCATCGATATTCGGATAAAGTTTTATGCAGCTACTCGGGTGACGTACTGTACATTGCTTCAGTTTGAGCAGTGGGTGCTGAATCCTAGGGCTCATTCCCAGCAGGTTTTGTTTGAACTGGAATGCGGAGGCACCTGCAGATGCTGCACAGACAGGGGATGGGTGGAGAAGCTCAAGGGACACTGTACAGATGGTTTTTCTTTTATAATCTGCCTGCCTGTAAATGCTCGCACTTTCCATTTACACCATTATTGTTATTCTCTCTCTAATGTAACAGGTAGAAATGTAGAGCGGAACACATCAAAAAGAAAGAATGCAAAAACAACTTAATCAGTACTCCAAGGCCACCAGCGGGAAGTGTGATGGATTCCATTTCTCTGTCCTCTTTTAAGTATCATATATTTTGCATTCCTGAGCTTCTGACTGCAGAATTAAAATTACTGCTCTGACTAATGATACTGAAAAAACTCCACTTACTGGTGCTCTTCGGAAAGTACTGATGTTTATGGGACCTGATCAATCCCTGCACCCCAGCAAGAGCGCTGCACCCCTCTGCCTCTGGATGCTTGGTGTTCTCATTCACAAGAGGTCCAAATCAGAAAGCCCGGTTCTCAGTTTTTGCTGCGATGTGGTGGAATGAGCTCCCCCTGTCCCTCAGAACTGCTGAATCTCACAGAGCATTCAGCAAGGGTCTCAAAGTGCAACCCACCAGCAGAAAAGTGGTCTCAGACGCACAAGCTGTGCATCAATAACTGTGTATGTTTCTAAAGCTCTAAGTCAGTTCTGAACAGCACTTCTGTCCTCTCAGAAATGAAGGCCACTTTTGAGAAAAGCATCTGATAAATGAACAAACACAAATATAAATTGTATGGAATAAAATGAATCTCTTCTGCTAAAATGCCTATGGTGGAGTTATTCAGTCAAAAGCTGTCAAACTCTCTTCTCTACATTTCGATAAAATGGGAGAATGGCATGCTTCAAAACATATTGCTGAGATATGAAATATGGCGCATATTCTGCATAATAGGTCAAACAACATTGTAAGGATGGCTCTTACCATTGCTGCTGTTGTCGTCAACCAGGATGATCTCTTTGAGCAGATGGCGGGGCGTCCTGCTCATTGCAGAGTGGATGGAGCGGAGAATAACCGACAGGGCCTCGTTGACGAAAATGAAGACAATACTAACTTGTGGGAGGTTTGTGGGATACGAAATGTTCCTGCACCTGCAAGAAAAACAATGGATTTCTTGGTTCGCTCAATTAATAAAGACTCAAGATCCAATAACTGAAGAGGTCCGATAGCAGCCTCTTTAAAAGACATGATCGTCACAGCATTTCCTCCAGTACCACTGAAAACCTCTCCTATCTCAGTCTCAAAATTAAATAATAAATTGGACGCTGTAGCCCAATGTCAAAGACTTTCTACCGTTCATGCAACAAGTAACGTGCAAACTTACTGCAACATAGAACTGCCAGAGTTCGTAGATCATTTGGGAACATACATGTGTTTGTGATGCACTGGAAAAAGGTGTCAACACCACTTTGACTGTAATGGTCTTCCTTGAGTATTTGAACATCTTTTGGAGTGAAGCCTGACCCTGGGAACACGGATGCTGTAAAGTAACCGTTCAACTTGATGCTTAGAGTAAAAGAGACAAAACATCGGAACTATAAACACTTGCTCTTTCAGAACGAGCCACCCTCCATTGAAACAAGTTAGAAAAGCACGCCTGATGGAAAAGTGCTTCAGAAACTAGTGAGTCTCCATCTCCACGGTAACCAAATTCCCATGGAAACCAATAAAGGAAAACACTGACTTGCTGTAATCCTCTCTCCTCAGTGCCTACTGTATTTCTATGGTTGTACTTTCTCTCATGACTCCAAAGATAAAAATAAGAAAAGAGTTTCCATGTCCTAATTAAAGCACTTTAGCCTCTGTGGTTTCTAGTTGCGGTCTAGGGAAAGGTTCTCCAAGTACTGCATTTGTACTTCAGAAATACAAAGTAATAAAACCCAACTTCAAAATCATAATCATGTGATACGTAACCACATGATTTTATTAACAAGTCAGCTGGTAGCGTAGTGCTTAGAACTGCTGCCTTGGGGCCCAAAGGTTGCAGGTTTGAATCTCACCTCTGGCTATAGTATCCTTAAGCAAGGTACTTACCCTAAATTGCTCCTGTAAAACTACCCAACTGTATAAATGGGTAAATAATTGTAAGTATCTTAACATTGTAAGTCACTTTGGAGAAAAGCATGCGCTAAATAAATACACGTAATAAAGATACGATGTCTGATGCAACTTTGTTAAAAAGTCTTGTCATGAGAAGACATACATAGGTCCAGCTGGAAGACTCCTCTTCATTACCTGCACATTTTGTTTGCAAAAATATATAGGCCTACATACTGCTTGCATTAAAGAGATTATTATTAACTGTTATTTACAACAACTCTATCCAAAGAGCCTTATATTGATGCGTTCTTATCCTAAGCTACGTACAGTTTTTACCCATTTATTTGGCTGGGTAATTTTTACTGGAGCCATTCAGGCTAAGTACCTCAATCAAGGGGACCTTGGGAGCAGGGATTTGAACCCAAGACCTGTGAAGGCAACAGAGCTAACCACTATGCTACTGTATACTTAGTACTTTGCGCCAATAAGCAAAGATTGAAATCCAGACAGCGTTGGTAATATTAGAGCTCCAAGATGGTGCTGTGGACCTAGCTTGTTGCAGAAAGAGCTAGCAGAAAAAGCGGGTACCCGTCTGGCCGCAGGTCAGGGATGGCTCGGTCCAACGAGAGGCGGTCGCTCAGGTAGCCGTTGTAGCCGTAGTACTGGAACTTCTTCAGGGCGATCCGGCGGCTCTCTGGACTCAGGTCCTGTCCCCAGCGGCTGAACAGGGAAGAGTCCGAGAAGGACTCGGAGATGGCGTCCGTCTTCTGCGGGGTCTCTGGCGGGGACGGTGGACGAAACGACAAAGGCTTCACAACGAGGCCCCAAATTAAGAACCCTTAAGGAAGTGTGAGCCATCTTACATAACACAGTGAGTGTGATCTGCATGGTAAAGCTGGGCTCAATATTATCTATGAATCATACATTATATAAATCATTAACTTTTCATAACCTGTGAAGCACAGGCTTTACACTAACACAGTCTGTTCTTGTGTTACAGAGAAGATTTACTTTAAAAACACACTGAATCTAGATTATCAAGGCAGTAAACAATAATAAGCTGTCTCACGAATGCACAAGGACAATACTCCTCAAAAGTTGGGCAGGAGTTTTCTTTTTTCCCTCCCTAGAATTCAATTTGGCCTGGCCACAATAATAAACACGAATAAACTGCAGAGCACAGCAGCAAAAAAAAGGATTAATAACCCAGTGCTAATGCAAAAAAAAAAAAAAAAAAAAACACTTCAGTAAAAATGAAAGAACGCTGCATATTACACCTCGTAAAGGAACTGGGAAAGTAAACACGATTACAAAATTTTCCCTGGGAATAACTTTAAATTCAAAATGGTTCAAATCACAGCCCGACAAAGAGACTCCATAGAATTTTTATTTTCTAACCTAATTACGTAAAGGAGGAATGGCTGTGTTCTCAAAAAATGAAAAATTGCAGCACACATTGTTGATCTGTTTCATCAGCTCACATAAATGGGACATTCTAGAAGATTCCTGCAGCATCTGATTCTGCGGCACACAGATAAATCTGGATAAAATAAAAGATTAAATGGAGCAAGTGTGTAATTAAAGAACGCCAATTAACGGCAGAGCTACTGTAATTAATTAAATGCACTCAAGGACCATAATCCATCATGGGATTGCTACGATCGCAGACACAACTTCTCACTACCGACCCCTACAGGTGAGCGATGGGCTCAGACCCCTGCTGCGGACGTCACTTTCACAACATCTTTTCCTCCGAAAAATAAATACGTTTGGTTGATGAAGGAATAATCACCTCCCCGGAACTGACAGGCCATTAGTGGTGTTTGCTCTTCTCCTGTCCCATTTTACTGTGGTAAAAGTGTGTCCACACTCTGCTCACAACATTCATGAGACAGAGCTGAGGGGGGAGGAAAAAAAAAATAAAAAATCCCCCACATCTATTATCATGTCAATGTGTACATAAGCAGTAAAACCTGCCAAACTGCATTTTTATTCCACATTGCTTTCCTTTTTTTTCCTGAGGTTTCTGGGGATTTACCCAACATTTGTCCCTTTACTACTTATTATTAGAGTTTTGGTGTCCTCTGTAAACAGGAGAGGCAAATAGCAGCCATTGTAAAGAGGAACTGCTAAATACCGCGGGAAACTGCCAGGCGTTCTGCTTAAAGTGCTGGGATTCTTGTACTATCTGCGAGTATATCCCATAATACTTTGGGCCTTACATTCCTAGGAGTCTTATGTGTGCCACGGTGTGGATCCGTTTGAGTGGGGTTTCAGCCCCTCAAAGTGATCGGTGCACACAGCAGACAGCATTACTTATCCCGTTACTGACGTGGAGATACCGTGAGTTTTCACTGCATTAAAACCCGAGTCGGCTCCGGACATGGCTAAAGGTCCCCCTCACACGTTTTGGGGGGGGGGGAATAAGCGGAGCGCCACTGCCAGCAATGCCATGCACGATACACTTATACAAACGACGGAAACGTGCTTATTTCTGAAAACGGAACCAAGAGAAAACCTGGAAAGCAGTAATTTAATTTTCTGCAACGGATAAAATGGGGCTGAGAGCTTCTCGGTGTCAACGCTGACATTTTGTTAATACTACTAACCTCTATTTAGCTGACAAAGCAAAGTAATAGGTACAACTTATTAAAACAGGCTTTTTTCTTAAAAAAAAATACCATACCCTGCTTAGGGGGATGTGGTGGCGCAGTGGGTTTCACCGGGTCTGGCTCTCTGGTGGGTCTGGGGTTCGAGTCCTGGTTGGGGTGCCTTGTGCCCCCCCAGCCTTCTGCCCTGTGTTGCCGGGTTAGGCTCCGGCTCCCCGCGACCCCGCTTGGGATGTGTGGTTTCAGACTGTGTGTGTGTATATCGTGCTTATAGAGTGTGGTAATTCCTATTACATCAACTGGGGGATACTACCTTGATCAGCAGTAGTACAACAGAAGTGTGGATTTCCATCCTTTGACTGCAAGGTGCTGCCCGTTTCAAAGAAAACGGAAATATACAGAATTCTACGCATATGTACAGCCCCATTTAAACATTAAAGCTATACACATTGCAGAACAAAACTTTTGAGCTACCCTGTGTGTCGCTATAATAATTATTCTAAAATGTACCCTTGTGAAAATTTCAAAAAAACACCTCTGAATATTTGCCATGAGAACAGGATGATGGCGCACGTACCCAATGAACCTCACCGAAAGGCGGTCGATTTGAAACGATCGTATAAAAACGTGCAGCATTTTCAGTGTTACTTTTAAAATAAGGAAATGTTGTGGCACTAACTGTACCGCAACCTCTAGTTAACCCTGGAAAATACTGTTTGAGAATTACTGAGTGATTGATCCTTCAAGCTCGGCACTTAAATGGAATCAGAAGCACAACTATGTGATTTGACTAAAAGCGTAGTTTACGTTTCTGCGATTGGAGGGATGTGAAATTAAAAATTCCTTTTTATACGAGAGAAAGAACAGGACCAAGCAAAGCGAGAGGCTGTTGCCTTCTTCCAACGTGAGCCAAATTAATTTGTTCATTGTAGTTCTTTGCAATGAGGATGGTGCAGCGTCCATTAATCTCGCAAAGGGACTCCGACTACACAACAGAATAGCTCAGATTTTTCAATTTTGGCTTTTTATCTAAGCAGCACTACAAGGGCAATTTGTGTTTACATGCTTTTTTTCTTTTTTGCTCACTGCACAAAAAGTATTAATTTCCTGGAACCGGAATCCAGCAAAACCAGAGACACATTTAGCCCGAGATGGAAAGCTAATAAACAAACCCCAGTCTGATTATGTGGGGTGATATTTATATCCTTAAATAGCAGCTTTGTACTAAGACTTTTTGAAATGGATGCAAAAAAAATGGCCTAAGAAACTTGCATCTAAAAAGTAAACACTTCTGTACAATGGCTTTTCTGTCCAGAATGCAGACCAAGTGCAGGTCGGCTGGATAAAGCAAAGGGTTTGCTTTTGAGTCAATGACAGACAGGCAATTCACCGTACTCGTATACTCATATACTGACCGGGTTACACGGAATATGCATTAGCCCTCCTTCTGCTTTCCTCTATTTTTTGACATTGAATGTTTTCAGGTCTTCAACCAAAATCAAATAATAGACGAAGGGAACCTCAGTCAATACATTTTAACTGATTTACATTTAGTTAGCAGGTGCTTTTTTCCAAAGCAACTTCTAATGAACTCTACATAGTGTTATCAGCCCACACACCTTATTCACCAAGGTGACTTACACTGCTAGATATACTACTTACACTGGGTCACTTATCCATACATCAGTGGAACACACACACACACTCCCTCTGTCACTCACACACTCTGGGTGAACATGAACAGCATGTCTTTGGACTGTGGGAGGAAACCAGAGCACCTGGAGAAAACCCACGCAGACACAGAGAGAACATGCAAACTCCACACAGACTGATTGGGGATTGAACCCACATCCTCTTGCACCACCCAGGCGCTGTGAGACAGCAGCGCTACTCGCTGTGCCACCCATTGTAAATTAAATTTAATTTAATGAGTTATTCACTTAAGCTTAATGCACCTTTAGCTGAAATGGCTGCAAGCAAACACTTTAATATTGTCCTTAACATCTCTGAGGAGGAAATTCATCCCACTCTTCCTTGCAAAACTGCCTTAATGCAGAAACACTGGTGTGTTCTCAAGCATGAGCTGCTTATTTCAGGTCCTGCCACAGCATCTCTTTGGAGTTCAACTCTCTGTAGGGTTTATATTCAATACATGCAATCGAATGTAATATCTATATCTGATTACAGAGGAAATGGGATGCAATCGAAAACGTTGTAAAGATGAAGGATGAGAAAAGGCACCAACACTGTTCAGGATTTGTGTGAGCCAGTATGTAGCAGTAGAGAATGCAAATTAAAGCACTTTAAATAAAAAAAAAATAAAAAAAAAAATTCCGTTGCCATTTCATATGGGTTTTTATTTCCAGTGTTGGAAAATGTAAAAAAGGAAATTGGGTTTTTGTCTAGTAGGAAGAAGCAATTACAGTTTGGATCTCAGATTTTTGACTGAGGAGTGCTCAAAATTAATTATCACAAGACAGCATTTTGGTAGCTAATGAAACAATATTCTTTAAACCGTAGCAAAACAATTAACTAAGAATGATCGTGAGAAGACAGAAAAGTTGAGCATGACGCCACTAACTCTATGCTGCAGCTCAAACTCCCTGCAGGGATTTTACAACATTTCTTATTACATTTCATTCATCTGAATGATTTGCGAGACAAACAGATTTATTCAGCTGCACAACAGCATTAACACTTCAGCAGGAGAAGTCAAGCCAAAAAACACGTTCATTTCTCCCACTGTCACCATAATTGTAATCAACTACAGAGTAACTGGAGCAAAAACAAAGAAAAACACAGATTCGCTGCTGTTTCCTATTAGGATAATCATTCTTGTCATAATATATATGTTTAAAATACGCAAAATATACCAAAGTGAAATGTATTTTAAAAGTATAATACATTTATACTTATATACATGATAAATAAGAAAACAAGAACCTCACTGGAATTCATAAGTCACAGGGATATGAAAAATATTCAGGCTTCCCCAACTGCGCTACGGTATATTCCTTCACAGTTTTGTTTCATCTTTGAGGCAATATTCCCAATGTTTAGCACAATCCCACGAGAACTCTGTGAAGCAGGAGGTAGCACCATGGCAGCTGTCACCTTGCCATCGAAGGAGCACAGTTTGAGTGCCTGCTCCTGCTGTGGTACCCTTGATCATGGTACTTACCCTGAACTGATACAGTAAAAATTACCTAGCTGAATAAATGTGAATCAATGTAATTAGTCTAATGTAAAAACACTAAGTAGCTGTGGCGAAGAAGACGGCCAAATAACTGTCAATAAAATGTCACAATGCTGTTGCTTTGTATAAATCTATTACCGTTCTAAGAACGTTAATGTAGTCGGTGATGCTTCATAAAAAGAAAAGTAAATGGCATTCAGGACAATTGATTGCTGTTGCAGTATTTTTAGAATATTTTATTTAGTTTACTGAAGAAGAGTGACCTTCTGTTTCAAAAGCTGAGAAGCATTCGGAACGACAAACAGGCAAAAAAATGTGTTCGTCGACTCCGGTGGCGGGATATCGAAAGGAGAGGGGGCTCTGGGCCACATAGGTGTGAACTCACACACTAGTGTAGAGTACTGTACTTTCTCCACCAGTCGAGACTCCAGACCTCAGATGAAGTACGGCAAGGAGTGGAACATTGCACATTTACTACTCCTTGTCTGAAAAATAATAACTGCTGTTTTGTACAAGTGAGGCCCGGCTGTTGTGAGCTCCTGACGAACCCCACAGGTGGTACCTTCCCACGTGCACCGAGCAAGAAAGGACAGGATATGCGGGTGGAAAAGGCGATCTGTCCCTCCGAATGGAACCGGTATCTTATTTCTGGGTGTGTGAGCAGGCGCCCGCTCGCAACGACGCTCAGACTGAAATAAAAATCCTACGTTCCATTTGCATTTCAGAACGTGCACTTTTCTCAGATATGGGTATTGATTTTTATATGAGAAACGCTGCTCTCATCCTAATTTCTTACAAGTCCAACTTTTCTATTAGAGGGAAGTCGGGTACCGTTATCCCCTTGGGCGGTCAGATTAACATTATCGTCAGAGCTGACCTTCATTCTAAGGTCTACTCCTACTCAACGGATTTCCCCAAAATACAGCAGAATAAGATAAAATTTAGATTAAAATACAAAAAAAAAAAAAATCTATAACAGTGTGACAGCTATTCTATTCTCAGATGAAAATGGAGCCATTTTCCAAGCTGGAATTTTAGATTTTATGTAACGTGGGGGGGGCATGGTGGTGCAGCAGGTTTGGCCGGGTCCTACTCTCCAGTGGGTCTGGGGTTTGAATCCTGCTTGGGGTGCCTTGCTATGGACTGGCATCCTGTCCTGGGTACGTCCCCTGCCCCTCCAACCTTGCACCCTGTGTTGCCGGGTTAGACTCCGGTTCACCGTAACCCCATTTGGGATAAGTGGTTTCAAACAGAGAGAGAGTGTGTGTGTGTGTAACATGTGTAACATGTGTCTTCATCAACCAATAGCAGTGCATTATACAGAAAGAAATCGATTTGATTATCTTCCAGTTCCATACGAGTACAGACCTAGGTAAAAACACATGGCTACACCATTTGAATGAATAGCTACGAACTCATTTGCCCTTCATAGTTAAGGTCACTATTTTTTTCCAAAGCAGTTTTATGTGCTGCTCTTCACTCATCCCCCTCAGGAAGAGGTCTGCAGAACATTCTATAATTGACAGTTATCACATTACCCCCTTCAGCCGTCTATGTTCATAAATCAATTACTTATAATTATGCATCAAGGACAATTTAAATCGATGTTCTGGCGCTGTGAGGATCTGTCTTCAAGATCCTCATAAGAACCACATGCTGTTATTCTGTTCTCTTCAGGTATGTGAACTGGCCAACATATATAAAGAGTGCCGTTATATAATCTCACATACACAAGAAATGACAAACAGAGGGCTGTTCATAGTGATGGCTTCCACTGCTGGTGGATCAAAAAAACAAATTAATTAAAAAAAAAAAAAAAAAAAAATAGTAATTAGAGCTTTAAATTAGAGACTCTCTCATAAATTAGTTTCTCTGGTTTGAAACACTGTTCATTTTTACTTTCCTTCCACTTCATGTGTGGTGTCCACTAATGGCTTTCATGGGGTCGTGACGGATCATTGATTCTCAGGTGGTCGGGCTAATCCAGTGCCTGTAGGGAGTTACCAAGATGTCGCTCTAATGCAACTCCCAATCCTCGATGGTCATGTGATTTGGAAGAAAATGTGATCCTGCGTACAGATAAGAGGGTGCAATTCAAGGTCCTAAAATAAATCTTTTGGAGAATAAACAAAATTATTGTATTGAGATGGACTGGCGTCTTGCCCAGGGTTTCACACCCTGTTCCTCCATGATAGGCTCTAAACCACTGTGAACCTACATTAGGACAAGTATTGGCTGATAATGAATGAATGAAACTATTTCAAATACATTTACTATAATGAAAAGTACAAAACAGAGGCCTGCACAGTTGTCTTGACTGGTGATCTAGTGAAATTTCTAAGTATTACAATTTTTTCATCTGCAAAGCAGAATATCGAACACTATCGGTTTATTTCAAAGATATGTGTGGGAAAATATAAGTATGAATATGAGTATTACAAAGATATAATAGGCAGCAGTTTCAATGTCTATTCAGGTGTTTTTCGCTCATCTAAAAAGCCGTCATACCAGTAGCCCACATAAAGATAGTCACAGAGCAAATGCAAATGTTTTCGCTGGTTACTTCCACGTACTGGAAGGAAAATAGCCAAACAGAGTACAAGTAAAAGCCAAAGTGATTGGGGGAAAAGGAACAATAAATCTCTTGAAAAAGGTAAAAAGAGGAGAAAGAACTAATCCGATTATCAGGGGCTCATTCGGTGCCGGTCCAATCTCAGTAAACTGTGACAGTATCAGCTGCTCTTAACCATCCTAAACGAGAGCGAAATACGGCCTCCTCACCATCTCCCTGCAGCCTTTGGGTCAAATTGCAAGAGTCCCAGTGGGAGCATGAGGAACGGGAAATGAGTTGAGTTAGAAATCAAACATTAGGCTCATACAGTATGGACTGCAGAAGGGCAAAATGCCCCTGGTATGAATTAGTAGCCAAATGTTGGACTAAAGAAACAGTTCTACTACTTTGGTTTTTTAGACAGTGCAGATACCCATGGGTCTGAATGAGGGGTGGCAGAGCAGGTAGTACTGGTGCCTTACAATTCCTGGGCTGTGTATTCGAATCATGCTCAGTTTGCATGGAGTTCCCATGTTCTCACTGTGTTCACATGGGTTTCTCCCTGGTGCTCTGGTTTCCTCCCACAGTCCAAATATGTGTTTCAGGTCAACTGGTAACTACTGCCCTGTGATGGACTGGGATCCTGCTCTGTGTGTATCCTGCCTCACACCCTGTGCTTTTGTTATAGACTCTGGACAACCAGGACCCTAAATTGGTAATGGAACGTGAAGCCTAATTATTTCTTGACTGAGCGACAAAGAATTCACTTTTTTTGTTTTACATACAACATATGCTGATCAGCCACAACATTAAAACCACTGACAAGTGAAGTGAATAACACTGATTATCTTGTTACAATGCCACCTGTCAAGGGATGGGATATATTAGGCAGTAAGTGAAGAGTCAGGTCTTGAATTTCATGTGTTGGAAGCAGGAAAAATAGGCAAGTATAAGGATCTGAGTGACTTTGACAAGGGCCAGACTGTGATGGCTAGACGACTGGGTCAGAGCATCTCCAAAACGGCAGGTCTTGTGGGGTGTTTCCGGTATGCGGTGGTTAGTATCTACCAAAAGTGGTCCAAAGAAGGACAACTTGTGAACCGGCAACAGGGTCATGGGTGACCAAGGCTCATCGATGTGCATAGGGAGCGAAGGCTAGAACGTCTGGTCCGATCCCACACAAATTGCTGAAAACCTTAATGCTGGCCATGACAGGAAGGTGCGGAAACACACAGCGCATCGCAGTTTGCCGCAGACCGCTCAGAATGCCCACGCTGACCCCCGTTCACTGCCGAAAGCGCCTACAATGGGTACGTGAGCGCCAGAACCGGACCGTGGAGCAATGGAAGAAGGTGGCCTGGTCTGACGAATCACGTTTTCTTTTAGATCGTGTGGACGGCCGGTTGCATGTGCATCATTTACCTGGGGAAGAGATGGCAGCAGGGTGCACTATGGGAAGAAGGCAAGCCGGTGGAGGCAGTGTGATGCTCTGGGTAATGTTCTGCTGGGAAACCGTGGGTCCTGGCTTTCCTGTGTATGTTACCTTGACACGTACCACCTACCTAAAGCAGTGGCCCTGACACACTGCAAAAATTGTTCAGGAATAGCTTGATGAACATGACAAAGAGTTCAAGGTGTTGACTTGGCCTCCAAATTCCCCAGAACTCAATTCGATCGAGCATCTGTGGGATGTGCTTGAAAAACAAGTCTGATCCATGGAGGCCCCACCTCACAACTCATAGGACTTAAAGGACCTGCTGCTACCGTCTTGGTGCCAGATACCACGGGACACCTTCAGAGGTCTTGTGGAGTCCATGGAGTCTATGCTTCAACGGGTCAGAGCTGTTTTGGTGATACGAGGGGGGATCTACACAATCTTAGGCAAGTGGTTTTAAAGTTGTGGCTGGATCGGTGTACATGTCCATGCATCTGAATGACTGTAAAGACGAGCAGTTTTAAAAAGAAAACAGAACAGAATAAACTCGCATAAGGAGGGATTACACACCAATTTCCATCACCACACAGGAATCATTGTGGTGAAACACGCAGCTTGTAGCAGCTTTTATGAAAGCCTATTAATAGAAAGAACCTTTTTCTTCTAATGGGACAGTATGGTAATTAAGCAAAGAAAGGGATTAACTCCTAATAGCCTCAGACCTCTGCCAACAGCGGCTTGAGGTTTACTCACTTGACTACGTTCACCAAGGGCCATGTAGCCAAACAGCGACCAATCACTGAGCCCTGGAGTCGGGGTAAAATATGTTGTACTGAATTCTAACTTAAATGCTGAGGACCTTATTTGGGGACTTACTGATAAGTAAAATCTTTGGCTGCTCAGATTCTGGACCAAAGGAGGTTTTGTTGTGCCCATGTCAAGGCATTGAGATGGAATCGAGTTTATTCAACACTACTGGTTGTAAGGCTGCTGTGCAGTGAAAATTTACATTTATAGCTGTATACAAAGTCCTCCACCCACGATCACCCAGACTTACAACGGCCATTGTATCAACGTTCTTATATTATTTTCAATTCCTGACATTTGGTTGTAATGTCTATGATGCTCCATCTGCTGCACGACAACATCAGCTGGTCACACTGCTACAAAACACAGTATTTCATGTTGTTTTGGTGTCAGTCAGTGTTTGGTGTCTATCAGCAACTGTATTTCATTCACAAAACATTTCATAGGCAATTCCACTGAAGTAATTTTTTACAATGCCAAGCAAGCGAAAACATGAATATTTCGGTGGTGCAGAAAAGAAAAAGCACAAGAAAACGGATTAAGAAATCAAAGGGAAAATAACAGCGCAGCATTCAAAAATAATTATAATATTGCAGTGTCAATATTAGTCCATATTAATATTAACATGAATAATGTTCTAAATTAGAAAAGAAAAAAAAAAAAAAAATACAACAAAGCCCTATTACACAAGACAGCAACATGCATGGAGACCAGTTTATACATCCTTAAGGTTCATGTAACAGTGATCTACAGCCAAAATGCTTCTGAAACACATGAAGTCAAACATCACTAATTCTGGGTCACTGAGAATGGAAACGATGCCTAAAACTGTTGATTGGCTCTAGATTTCAAGATATGGTACTGTATGAGTACGCACATGTGTACACGTACTGAATAGCATAACAGACCATGAAAGTATAGTAGACCGTATAGGGGATTTGTCATCATAAATCAGGGACCCCCTCTCCTCATTTATTCATTCATTGTCAATAACTAATGCACAGTGCTCCAGAATCTATCCCAGAAGCATGATGTGGATGGGGGGCCAGGCCACTACAGGACACTGTAGTAACATGGCAATAATTTCCAGTTAAACAACGACTTGACCTACTATACAGCATGTATTTATGGGTAAGTTAAAACCTAAGTATTTTCGAATTTCTTCTGCCATAAAAAGTTATATTTTAACAGCATGAGGCCATCGTACCAGTGCAGCTATTATTCACAGTGCTGAAGGACTCGCACAGTAAAAGATGCTGTTTTTTTCTGGCTCAAAACCAAAAAGCCTTTGACTGGATCCATTAGTACAGCAGCAGCTCCGTCTTACATTGCTGAGGTTTTCTGCTGTGGGGCTCAACTGAAATAAGGAACCCCTGCCGACGCCAGCGAGCCGCAGGTCCAAAAGGCCCCGTGAGCCCACAAGCACCCTGACGACACGATTCATTAACTCCATTATGGGCTCGGAAATGCCCTCACACACAACGTGCAAAACGGGCAAAATTCTTGCGGCAGGAGAAAGTATTCAGGGCGGCTTTTTATACCTACGCTGAAGGCTTGGATGGTAGACGGGACCAAAAAAAAAAAAAAAAAACTGGAAAAAAGATTGCAATAAAGGAATGGTGGTTTAAAGGCTATAAATCCAAGGAGAGACACGGGAAACTGGGGCACAAGGGCTGTTTTAGTGCACAGAGAACACACATCCAGCATTTTACATCCCTTTTTTGACCTCAGTGCTGAAACACATACTTTGACTCAATTTATTCACATTTTTGCTTATTTTGACCTCAGATCCACTTTCCCTATTCAGATTTCTCACACACATTATGCACTTTTTCATAATCTTAATACACGGGGGAAGTTTTCCTTCTAGTTTTCCCAGCACAGAGCACTTCCATACAAAACACTTCATGACACGAGTTTTGCTGTATTAAAGCTATTTTATTCAACACAGGAGGACCAGACGGGCATCAAAACCCGACAACATACTTTGATTCCTCTTCTCCACATCCCTCCGTGAATGAGACTGCATTTCACGTTGGGCTCCTGAAAAGGAATAAATAAGAATAAAACCTAAAACCTTTTCAAAGGCACGAGCTGACATGTTAATTTTAACAAAGGCACAATCTCAGCTTTATGACAGCGTAAATTTGATACGCACCTCCGACGAGAAGTAACTAACTTCCAAGCTCTCATTTCATTCCTAATGCAGTCAAGTCAGACCGGGGGTGGTGTGTGTTGTCCTGATTGTGACACACGGCTGCAAATCTCAGGAGTGTGTTCCGTCTACACCGGCGCTCCTCATTAAGTCCTCACAGAGTAACTCAGCCAATAACATAATCAATATCCTACACTGAAAATGCCTTTAAATGTGTCAGAACCCTTTATTTGCCCTCTCCTGGCTCACAGCCTGAGAAATGAGGACAACGAAGCTGTTTTTACATCCATCAGCTCAGCAAATAAAAAGGGCAAAACAGTGCATTTCAATAGTTCAATAAGCAAGTTACAAAAATGATGTTAATGATGAAATTCAACTTTAACCCCTTTTTTTTTATTGCATAGAACACATATCTGCAATGGACCGGCATCGCATCCAGAGTGTACCCCTCCAACCTTGCGGCTAGTGATTCTGGAGAGACTCCGGACCCACGTGACCTCGAACAGGACAGTTAATAGATGGATGGGTGGATAAAATAAATTTCCCCAAAATACATATAACAAGACTAAAATTCTTGAGAGAGGGATTACTGCAAAAAAGAGGTAACACAACTGTATATTTCTGCACAGTACTGTGCCTGAATTATAGATGTGTGCTCCTAAAAATGTAAAAATAGAAGCTTGCAAACATGAGCCTTGCTAAGTTAAGAAAGAAAATTTGATCTATTTCTCACCCTTGCCTGGAACAAGACCTTGACTTCACATCTGCTTCTGTTCCTTGAGATTCTTCAGTTTTCTCATAGCATAAATAACTAAAGTTAAAATGATCTTGAGCTTTTTCAATCTGCATTGGAACTTTTTTGCATTTTTAACTTCTCTTTGTTAATCTGAATGCCAATTCTGTTCTTGCTTTTTACAGAATTTACCTCAATACCGTGAGTCAAATTCCAAGGTATAAACTACTTGATGTGGGTGGGAAGGTGGAAAAGGTCATTAATCCTCACATTCACGCTCTGGCATGTGGGTTTTAATGTTTTTTAATGTTCTTCATCCTGCCTTTTAATGTTACTCATTTACCCATGAGAGCTTTCTGAACGCATGAAGCTCAAACACATGAAGTATGATGAATCTCCTCTTGATAGAAATGTGTGGGAATTTGTTTTCTGCAGCCTCTTAACAAGGCTGGATGGAGATCAGGCTTCGGGGCTCCAAACAAACGCCTACTTGAAAGTGGAGACTTTGGCTTTTAGGGTTGATCTATACGTTTTCTCAGCACTCTGTTTTTTTTTTTTTTTTTTTTTTTTTTTTTTTTATACATAATCGATGCCAAGGGGAAGGTCATCATGTGGGAAGGAAAGGTGGAGGAATGCTGCGGCAAAGAGGTAACCAAAGCAGGCAGATAAACCAAAAACATGTTTCACAACAACTCATCTGTGTGGGGTCAAGCAGTTATGTAGACCAGAGATGCTTGTGGAAACACTGCTCAAAAGCTGAGTAAACATTATACCAATGTTATGATGTTCTGAAGATTAGTTTGATATTCTTGGCCATCCTTGGGTCGTCTACTGCATGGTGGCAAGAAATGGACCATCCAGGAGCTGCTCAGGTTTTTTTGTACGAGTACCACGAGATGTGAGTCGGGGTAGCAGGTGGATGATGGTTAAATCAGTCTCTTTGCATTCAGAGGATGTAGTTCCAACTGTTGCAATGCTTATCAAAGTACTTACCCTGAATTGATATAGTAAAAATTAATCTACTACATTAATGAGGAAATATGCAAGTACCTTAGTGTACAAACCTAAGACTACAAGTGATCTGGGAAAAGGGTGTCAGATAAAGAAATAAATAATAATAATGTACGCTAACTCCCTTTACAGCACTTTAATATGTAATCGAGTATTTTATTAATTGCACAGACAGAATTTCTGTTCTGGCAAGATAATGGCCAGTGTCTCCTCCAGAAAGATTATTTCACTAAAACCAGCAGGAGAATCAAAGGTGGCATAACATGACCTTCACAAGTCTGTAATGGGCCACTCTTGCAATTATGAGTATCCCTACAGGAAGAAATATTTTATAAAATATCAGTAATTTACATTAAGCACCCAGTGAAAGAAGTCCATTTGGGCCTTGTTAGCATAATATTCTTTGTGGGTGACACTGCAAAAATTTTCTATGAAATAGAAAATGCTTTTTCCCTTGCCTTTGTTCTCTCTCCCTTGATTTATGGACAGAATGAAGGTAAATGCCAAACCACTTCAAGGTGACTTCCATAGACAATGCAGGTCAGCTTTACGGTAGCGAATCCCACAGAGCGTTCAGAGTCTCTGGGAGCCGAGACAACGCTGGGCAGCTTATTTATCTCTACAAACTGCTGTTGCTGTTTTCCATTTCTGTCCTAAATACACTGGTGTCTCACTTTACCAACAACGAAGTCATGAATTTTCAAAGACGCATTTTCCATTCTATCTGTATTTAGAATGAAAAGAAAAGGGGAAGCGGATAATGCAAAGGTTAGAGCCGACACCCTTGCACTCAAAGGACACACCTCTCAGGTACCCTTCCACGTAGTATTTACCCTGAATTACTCCAGCAGAAGTTACTGTCTTGCATAAATACGTAAATTGTTGTAACTAAATATGTTAATTTCTTTTGGAGCCAAGCATCAGCTAAATTAATTAATTAAATGTAGAGACAGTGTATTTTCAGTCATTTTAAAATAGTTTCAGTTTAATAATAGCTCAAAGTTACTCACACAGAGTCAAAAACTGCTTGTCCCAAGTAGGGTTGCAGTGAGCTGGAGCCTAACCCGGCAACACAGGGTGATGGCTGGAGGGGGAGGAGACACACCCAGGACGGGATGCCAGTCCATCACAAGGCACACGAAGCAGGACTCGAACCCCAGACCCACCAGAGAGTGGGATTCGGCCAACCTCGCTGTACCATCGTCTCCACTCCAGTGCATACAAGAAATAAATATTTATTCGAGCGGCAATAGGAAGCTCTGAATCTGCTGCACCACCGTGCCTCCCAGCTCAAAGTTACTAAAATATTAAAAAATAAAAAGTATTACTACAACCTTTCCCATTTATTACAGTTAGACTTGAGGCCTTTACAGAACATATCATGCAAATAAATCAAAGTAAGCCTATGTCATTAACCTGTTATTGATTGTAACTTAGTAGTATAAGTGACTTTGGATTTGGAAACATACTGAGTTAAAGACAGACTTCCAGTCCTCAGTGTGTTCATAAGGTGAGAAGTGGTATTAACCCCTCTTTATACAATAGGCAGCACTTGCCATCATCTGGATGTGATTTTCAACAAAGAGGTCCAGTCAGTGATGGGTTGGGGGTATCAGGGAACTCCCTCAGCTTGCAAAGTAAACTGAGTTACAAGCATCACACAAGCAAAACACACACCCTGCTGAACCATAAGAGTTATTAGACTGCTCTATATATACAGAACACGACTACAGTACTAAAACCACCCCACCCTGAGAAACTCTGTATGAAAGTACAGTACATCTCCTCAGGATCTCATCCTTACCGTACTATACTGTTCCATGCCCCACCCTAGGCATACTACGATTTTACAAAGTAAACACAAGTGACTTTTTTCCCCAGGATTTCAGTCATGAGTTCAGATCCCAGTTTCCTTAAAAAAAAAATCACTGTCAGGCTTCCTTTGGTGCCTAATTTAAATTATAAACTAGAAACGGCACCAGCTGTTTTGACAGAGGGTGATGTCTCGGTTGCTGCCGAATCTAGTCTGACATGAATCAAGTACAAAAATGTTTTTTTTCTTTTTAGAGTTAACTTTCATCTTTGGTAGAAAATGCATTTGAAGTCAGTTGCTAGTAGTCTCAGGCAGATGTTATATGAGCATAATGAATGTGGTCTGATGCATTAACCAAAGTGGTCAGCACAGAATTAAAGTCAACATCATCATCCACCTAAAAGCAACCATCAACAATTGTTCCTTTCATTTGTCAGTTTTTTTTTTTTTTTTTTGTTCAACACATATGATGTACAGAATTTAAATCTTCAACACTTGTGAGGCTCCAAAATATGCCGAGTTGCATAATTCATTACTGAGCTTGGGGCAGCATTACAAAAGTATAGCATTTGTGGTGGGGAAAAAAGCATGCAAAGTTATCTGATGGTGCAACGAAGAAAGCGTTGGTGTTTTGTGTTACATCTTTGAACCATCAGAACAGAATATTTTCTGAAGTATAAGACAGTACATGGTATTGGTCCAGCTTACCTTAGTGAGATTATTGATTCTTAAAACCTAGGATGATATCTTTGTTCATTGGATGTGGGTTACTTTAAAGTACCTCTGATCAATAATATTGCAGTAGGAGGTTGTGCCTTTAGTTATAGAGCACCTAAACTGTGGAACAATCTACCAGTTACTGTCAGAAATGCCCCATCTGTCTCGGTCTTTAAATCCAGACTAAAGACTTACATGTTTACTCAGGCATATCACATCAAAATTTAATTCCACTTGGCTGTTTCAGTTTTTCACACCTCTGTATCAAAACGTATTAAACTTAAGTTATAAATTACTAACATTTTCTTCTTGTTGAGCAGTATTTCCCTACAATAAGAGCTCAGGAGGCTGCCTGGCCATTACAGAAGCACCCCATGCTGACTGAAGATGGTGACCAACTGCCATGATGAACGAAATGTACCTAAGACTTAGAAGTGTTATTTAATCTAGAACCATGCTTAAATAAATATCATGGCAATAATATGTGTGTTTTGTTATTTTTAATTCATAAAACATTATATTATTGATTTTGCATGGTAAAAGCATGTGACTTTGCAATATTTCTAAAGGGGACAAAAATGCAGTGGAAAATCTGTACATCATAGTCTACACTGTAAGTTGCTTTGGTTTAAGGTACCAGATAAATGAAGAATGACTATAATGATAAAACAATACACTATTTCAAAGTCCATGTATGTATGTACTGTAAAGTGAAAGACAAATTGTTTAAACAGTTGATACAAACTAAAGAGAACTGGGGCAGAAATTGCATTTACTAATTTAGCTCACAGTTTTCACCAAAGCAACTTACAAGATTAAGCTACTTCTAATTATTTACCCATTTATACAGCTGGGTAAATACCTTAGTCAAGGGTACTACAGCTGGATGGGGGATTCAAACCTGCAACCTTTGAGTCCAAAGGCAGAGGCTCCAACCACTACGCTACCAACCGCCCCATGAGCCAAATAAATAAAAACACACAATTGTATGGACACACAATGCATGAACACTAGCAACACAGTGAAATAAGTAAAATTCCATGAGATTCCTGCAATAGCGCTGAATTGCTCTGTGTAGGCAAGTCTGATGTCTCAGACAGGAAAGAGTCACGCTGACTAAAGAGTCTGGAGACAGCTAATGAAAAATTGAACCGTTTCTCAGGTGAGCCAGCAAACAGAGGCCCATCCGAGCTGTACGATACCTGTGACCGAGCACACAGACATGGGTCACTGCTAACACACCACATGGGACAACATGTGACAAGCAGCTCCCAAGAAGTACACATTAGCGATAACAAGTTGGTGATTAATCAGCCCGATGTTACCAATCAAACCCGGTTTTCAGTGGAAACCTCCCAACTGTGTAAATGCCACACAAGGGAAACTGGTATAACAGCAAAGACTGAATCCCTAAAGTAAGATTCAAATTATGCATGCAAATTCTGAAACTCTGCAAATTCATTACTGCTTGAAAACCAAACAAGCTCATGAAATCATTTGTAAATTTCATTTAGATCATACCAGTCAGTCTTTTCAGCTAGGGTTAGATACAGCCAAAATAATAAAAAATAATCATATCTAAATAACCTTGTTCCACAACAAGTTAATTTTTTTTTAAATTAAATTTAAAATAAAAGAAAAAAAAAAAAAAAAAAAAAATCAAATTTCTTCCGCAACCACAAAAATACGTTTTTAGAAAGTGCCAATAAAAAGTAACTACCTTAAAGTGCTTCACAACGTATAGCGTAGAACACACACGCACTGAATTTTGACACCTTGCTTTTATGGTTAACACATATTTTCATCGTTGACAACGGAATAATCAACATATTGTTTATGTCATTTACACCCAAGCTGACAGCTGAAAATATGCTAAGAAGGCACATATTTAGTAGCAGTCTTATGGAAATAACACAAGAAATGAAAGCCACTGACTTTCCACCACTTCAAAGGATGTGTGTCAAATTCTTGCATCCTCATTTATAGTTTATACACTTGTGCATAAATGATAGAAACAATAGAAAATAATGTAAAGATACAAAGACCTATGTGGCACATTTTGACCATTTACTTGATGGGTAATTGGTTTAACAAATATTTAATTAATCTTTAATTCAAAAGTCAAAAAGAAGGATAGAAGTTCCTCAAGGCTCTGCACTTGGTCCCATTCATTTATTCACAGCATAGAGGTGACGTTGACATGAGATGGACACGTGTGACAGTCAACCAGAAGCCAGTCCTTCTGATACAGGGACGGCTCATCTTAAAATACGATAGTATCTTCAGAGCAGTCAGAGTCACCGTACCTTAACATTCCTGAAACCTGGCTTTCTCCTCGTGATATGAGCATGCAACAACTTGCGCAGGAACCAAGTTCCTGTCCTCATGCGCTCATGCTCCACGATGCAAACGCCACACGCAGGCAGGGCACTGAATTCCTTTCCGCCTCCTCTCTTGCACCAAACTGCCACAATTACGCTCCATTTGCAGACAGAATGTGCAGAACGAGAGCTGTTGTTTCAGATGAATTGTTGATGCTCATGCAACGCGTGACTGAATAAGACCGCAATCACGTCTTTTGTGTTGAGTCCATTTGCTAACATCTATAAAGCTCTTTGCTGTAGATGGTTTTTTTCTTCCTGAACATGCCCTGGGGGACTATGACCCAACATTCAGATCTGCTCTGAACTTGATGGCAGACCCAAAGTAGCACCAGTTACTCTCCAAAAGCCCAAAGGGTTATAACGATAAGTGACAACATTAACAGGCTCAAGGCCTCTCATATTAGGAAAGGGCGTCCCAGAAAGGAAATACTCTAGTGATTACCATGGTACTGTACACAGCACCTCAACCGTGTACACGACTTTCAGATACCTAGACACATTATCAGCCTTATCATCTCCCAACCCTTTGAACTCCAAAGACCCAGATCTTGCTACAGTATCTATGACCAAGGTACCTCCAGTAAAATTACCCAGCAATATAAACATGTAAATTACTGTAAGCTGCCCTGGAGAAAAGCATCAGCTAAACGAACGATGTAAAATAAGTTTACACCAGAGAACAGAGTAATGTTAAACTAACAAAAAATATCTCGCAAAGCTTCCAAATTTAGTGGCCGACACTGATATTTTGGCAATAGAAAAATCTCATGTCGAAGTTACAAACGTTTTACTCTGAAAATGTCACCATAAAACCACATTGGTAGCGTCTCACTACTGCGTACAATGTCGATAAGCCGAGGTGCACAGAGTGAAATGTCGATGACTACTAGGATTGCGAAGGGACATGCATTTAGCCCATACCACACGGTCCCCAGATCTTGGCTTGTTCTTCGCTAAGTGTCAGCAAATGGTTTTGGTTAACGTGCCACGGCTCATTTGGCGAAAGGGTGTCCGTTGACCTCTGTCCACCAACATAGCTTTCATCACGTGTCTTTCCTCTGCATTCCATTCAAAAGACACCCACAGTCCAAAAGGATGGCTCTCCTACTCTGGAATGCAGCAGGCACAAGCACAGGCATACATGAAAGGTATGCCACATGTAACAAGGCATAAATCCCCCCCACCCCCCACCCCACATACTCTTACAAAGACTTTGCATTAAAAAACTACAGTAATGCAATTTCACCCGGTTATTAACACAGTACGCCATCTTGCACACACCCAGTTCACAGGGAACGAAGAAGATAGGTCTACCTTATGCTTCATTTCCACTACCAAAATAGTTTACAAAGAAATCAGCATTTATTCGGTTATTAAATTAGGTAGTTTTATAAAACTGCAGAGGGTGCGGTGGCACAGCAGGTTTGGCCGGGTTCTGCTCTCTGGTGGGTCTGGGGTTCGAGTCTCACTTGGGGTGCCCTGCGGCGGACTGGTGTTCCATCCTGGGTATGCCCCCCCAGCCTCGTGCCCTGGGCTGCTGGGTTAGGCTCTGGCTCCCTGCGACCCCACTTGGGTCAAGTGGTTTCAGACTCTGTGTGTGTGTGTGTAAAAATTCCAAAGAATAATAAATTAGTTTATTAAATTATTTTAATTTGGACAATAATAAAAATCCTTGTTCCCTTTCCTTGGATTTAACAGTAGATAGAGCTGTATCATAAAAAGAGTAAGTGGCATTAATTAGTGATCATCAAAACATGCCTTTATATTTTAAGCAAATACTGAAGAAAAAAAAAAAAAAAAAAAAGGGGAAAAAAAGTAAACATGTTAATAGCTTGACCAGAGCAGATGTTCTCGTTGTTAACATCAGCTTTGAGAAAAAAAACACTCTAAAAGTGACAAAAGGTTCTACATAAGAGCTCTAATGAGGATTAAATGTACTGTAATAAAAACATTTGTTTTAAAACTGGTTATTCCTTCCATTATCCTTGTGCCATTTTTTAATGCCATATAAATGTACTTCCAGAGTTTCCCTCACATCAATCTAAATAGCAGCAATGAATATCTTGACATTTAAAGAAAGGTCCCCGAGGTAAACCTCCGAGTGTGGTGGGCTATTTTTCATATTCTCGGCTGTAAAAACGGGTTTTTTTTCCTTTTTCAACGCAGTTTGTTTCTTTGCCAGCCTCACGCATTCCTCCACAGCCCTCCAGCATCTTCTGGAGGAGGCAAAGTGTTACTCGTATTATCTTCAGATCCTCACAAACCATCCCGATCAAATAGGTCAGGCTATGATGCACATTAGACTTCTACTTGTTCGCCAGCGAAGCGTAAAACGCAGCCAGAAGCAACGCCGTGTCCTCGATGACCTTCGCCGGCACAGCAGCCCGAAACAGTGCTTCTTCTCACCCGTCAGACATCCGCCTCATGGCGGCCAACGCAGCGTGAACTCAAGGCTGATTTGTTCCAAAATTAACAAATTAAAAAGGAGGCAGCGGGTGGCGTGATGGTTAGTTACCGTGCGATCTAAACATGCAGGTTCGAACCCCTGCTCCTGTACCCTTGAGCCAGACACTACAAGGCACTTTGTGTGTGAATGAAGCAGAAAACATGAGAAAATAATATTTTAACATGATGCATTACTGTTATTATCTTTATTACCATTAGCATTATTTCAAAATGATATTGTAACAGGGGCGCGGTGGCACAGTGGGTTGGACTGGGTCCTGCTCTCCGGTGGGTCTGGGGTTCGAGTCTTGCTTGGGGTGCCTTGCGATGGACTGGCGTCCCGTCCTGGGTGTGTCCCCTCCCCCTCCAGCCTTATGCCCTGCGTTGCCGGATTAGGCTCCGGTTCCCCGCGACCCTGTATGGGACAAGCGGTTTCAGGTGTGTGTGTGTGTGTGTGTGTGTGTGTGTGTGTGTGTGTGTGTGTGTGTGTGTGTGTGTGTGTGTGTGTGTGTGTGAGAGAGAGATATCATAACAATAATAATAACAATAAGGGACAGTGTGTAACACCGAGTTTAGAACTGCTGCCTCGCTATCAAAGAATTTGGGTTTGAATCCCTGCTCCTGCAGTAACACCCCTGATCAAGGCATTTACCCTGGACTGACAGTAAAAAGTATAATGCTGCATAAATGGGGAAAATAATAGTAAATTGCATGTGTAACATTGTAAGCCACCTTAAAAAAAGATTTATAGTGGTAACCTGAAAAAAAGACATGGAAGTGCCCCGTGTAACAAATAAGAGTAGTTAATTAAAAGCTTAGCGGGGCATTTAAATCATAAAGCAGCAAGTGACATTCCATCTACTATCATAAGTAGTATACTAAGTCACCTTGGAGAAATGGATCAGCAGGATGAGTAAATGATAATATACGAATGCACCTCCTGCTTTAACAGCAGTGATCAAGGTCTTTATCCTTAACTGATACAGTAAAAAATTACTCTGCTACATAAATATGTCAATTATTGTAAGTCACTTTGGAGAAAAGTGAGCTAAATGAATACATGTGAAAGTTGATGCACGTATAGCTTCGCAAGGAGGTTTATTTGGAAGAGGGTTGGGCTGATCTCGGAGGGCGAGTCTCCAGCGGGGTGCCGTTTGTCTCCGTTAACAGGGTCGCCTTTAAGGAAGAGCCCCGGGTCCCTCCTCGGGCACGGCGACAGGTGTCAATGGCGCATCTTCGCGACTGCGAGGGTTCGACGTGCTGTCTGTGGAAGCAGAACGGCTGAGAACAAACCGGGACACGACGGATTCATCTTCCTGGCCTTAACGTGCGATGTGGATGTGCGGCACCAAAATGGAAGAAGAGCCCCGAAAAACCCAGGTACACATTCCCTTTGTATACAGAAGTGTTTCTATCTGTAATTGCCTGGGAAACAAAACACGATTCTGTACTTCACTGACCTCAAGGGCTTTTTCTTTTCTTTTTTTTCTTTTTTTTTTTTTAAGCTGCTCATGTTTTTCTGCAGAAACATTCACACTCCAGCGCAGCACCTCAGAGGTCTGTTATCTCAGCCGAGGCACACAGACGCAAAGCTTTTTCTGTGAATCTGTAATTATTTTGTTTCACCTTCAACAAACAGCATACAGTGGATTTCTCCCATTTCCTCCCTTTTTCCCCCCCCCATTGCCTCGACCCTGGTGATCGCTGGCTGGGGACAGTAAAACGAGGGATGACTGGGGAAATAACTGCGGTGGGGAGATTAGTGCTACGCCAGTAACAAAATTGCATACTCAATCAATATGCTTATAAATATTATTATTGTTATTCACGCACTGAAATGAAGCTTTTCTACAATGCAAGGCTTGTACACTAAGCTACATACAGTGATTTACCCATTAACAGAGCTGGGCAATTTTTACTCTGTTACCCTTAACCAAGGGTACTTCAGCAGGAGTGGGGATTCGAACCCAGGTCCTTCGGCTGCATTGTGGGAGCTTCAACAACTGTGCCATCTGCTGGTAACAGTATGAAGCAAACAAAGTGATGGACGGTAACCACACCCCAGCAACAGTTGGGCATGGTTAACACGCAACAGCATCTCCACTCTTCTGTTGCTTCATATAACAAACAGCGACAATATTATAAAGCGAAACCAAGAAGGACAGTAAGGATGAAAAAGGACAAGTTGACGCTGTGAATGATCAGTTCAAATGAACATGTCCACGCTGTGTAGATGTGTCCAGGGAATAAAAAGGTATTTTACTGTTTCATGTGGAGGTATTATCCCAAGGACAACGCATGGTTCACCGGACGATACCCGTATCGGAGCGTCGACCGGTGCCGCCAAGCTGCATACCATTTCCAAGGTTCTGGTAACAGATGAAAGTACTTTCTTGCAGGTTTGACCATCTTGGCAAATCGATTCTTGTTCTCATGCCATGATTCAGTGGGTCCTCTGCAGAGTCCAGTAGCACTTTCCACAGAAGCCTTGAGAGCTGGATAGGATGTCCCTGCATTTTGGCTGCACTCATCTGGATTCTACATCGGCTGAGCAGACTGTACCTTTCCGCTGCCATGGCTCTGGCGCGGTGTAATATTTTATAATACCCAGGAGGGGTGGGCAGCCATTGGTACCTGGACCCCCAGAGGTCCATTCCCTCCCCTAATTCCTTGGCTTAGGAGTTTGTTTTCCTCTCCTCATCTGCCAAGTGACTTCTTTCAACACAGCATTTGTCCTTTTGGTTCCCGTTTATGTGCCAACTGTCACTTTGATGAGAAGAGCACTATACGAATCCAATATAAAATATTTCAGTAAATAAAAATCTTCTGAAGTGTTAAATATTTATTCCTGTGTGATGCTGATATTGTGTTAGTTGCAACAATATTAATGATTAACATTAGCTAAACAAACAGAAACAGTAACAATAATAATAATATTGATGATAATAAAAATAAAATAATATCACTTTCGGCTGAAATTCTTTAGGTTTTCTGGAATGTTCTGACCTACAGTGACATCTATAATAACTACGATGTGATATTAGTATAAATTTGTTTCGTTGCAAATATCTGAAATTATTATTAAGAAAGTAAGACAGGAGGCAACTCACTGCCCAACTGATGCACAAAGAACAACAGGGAGGGGGGGAGGGGAGAAAAAAAAAAAAAAAAAACTTATTACAAGCAAAGTAAATTAATTGTGACACAGTTTTACAAAGCCAAAGTGTCTTTCATGATTGAACATTAGAGGTCGTAATTGCAGTGCAAGTACCGACGAGTAGCCCTATTGCAGCTTCGCTCAGGCAGGGAATATTGATGAGAAATTTGTTGACTTGATTCATTTAAATAATTTTCTTTTTAAATTAGAGCCAACATTACACTCTGCCAGCTGGATGCAGGATTCTTAAATGTTGGATAAATTGCAGCCTAACTACCCTCCCACACATCCACCCCACTTCATACCCTGCCCCTGCGGTCACTGCATGTTATAAAAACTTTATTTTATTTTTTTTATTTTAGCGAAGGTAGGTTCAAAGATGGGTGATGAGCTGCGGCTTCAACATTTCAAGAACTTGTTAGACTGTTAATCACAAATTAATGTGTCACACGGGGAATCCTCAATGGTTATTCTTCTTGCTATAACCATTAATCTTTATTTTGTTGACTCCTTCGTCCAATGATCTTGAAATTTTTTAACAAGCTGTTTCATTACAGCAGTTTATCCATTTCTCCAGCAGGGTATTCTTACTGGAGTAATTAAGGTTTAGTACTTTGAACAAGAGTACCACAACACGATGGAGACTGGAACAAAGAACCTTAAATGTCGCCATTTCATATCGGTGTCTTCATTTTGTATTGTAATAAACAAATACAACACAACTGTGAGCTCTACTGTACACCGAACAGCATAATTGCATTTGAGAAAACAGGAGAGCAAAGGTTCTAACATCATCTTACATCTATTCATTTAGCTCATGCTGATTTACCCATTTATACAGCAAGGTAGTTTTAACAGTATCTATTCAGGCTAAGTCCCATGATCAAGGGTATGAAAGCAGGAGGTGGGACTGGAACCCAGGTCCTTCGGGACCCAAAAGCAGCAGCTTTAACTACAACACCACCTACTGGTCCCACTCCTTTTTCTCAATTATCCCCTCATGACAGTGCAGCATCACTAAGTAAAAGAACAGTAGCATAAAGGAGCTGAGTAATTTATAGATTTTGGGCAACCAACAGCCCGGTGGCGAAAGCTTCTGTCTTCGGATCTGAAGGTCACAGGTTCGAATCTAAATGGTCCTCACACGACACACTCTGGTTTGACATGTATTCCACAGGTACCTGTTGCACCGCTCACTGTCCTCGGACTGACCAGCAGGGGCGCAGCGGCTAAGGACCTGAACTTGTGACCCTGCTGTTTCCAAACCATCTGCCAGGAGGGAAACTGCTGTTGAACCCCTTGGAGAGGTGCAGAGGAGCAGCTGTCCAGGCTTTGACCACCGGCACGAGGAGCTTGACGGAGTGCCACAATTAATCAACACGGTCTGGTGCAGAGGAGAAACAAACAGACGCACCAGGAGGTGCTGCACGCTCCGTGAAGCCGTTTTTCTGTCCAGCACATACTGGATTATGCCTGGACTACAGCACAATAAGAGGAGCGAAACAACACAGCTGATGCTACAAGTCTAAGGTGATGAACTGAATGGTAAAAAGTGGGAAAAATGTATTAAAAACCAGCTTTGACATTGTTACTCTTAGTTTTTGCTACCGGGTCGTATTATTTCCAGTGACATACATTTGCTATATTAATTAAGTATCACTGGCACTACAGCAGGAGGTGGGATTCGAACCCGGCTCCTTCGAGGGTAAGGCGGTTGGCTATAACCATTACTCCTTACAACACCACAGAAAAGTGGTTAGTCCCCACATTTCTAATTTTGGTTTCAGTATGTTTCCAGAATTTCCTCTTACTATTTCCTTTCACCCTCTTTTCAGCTCAATAGCTCAATCGACGCTTTGGCTGCTGAGGTTGGGAGAAAAAGGCGATAAAGTGTCCGACAGACTTAAACCCCCAGATTAGCAGAAAAGCCGGTGCTGTTGATTGAATTTTTAATAGCTGGGCCTGGTTACTCTGAGGAGTGACACGCATTTACCCTCGAAGATGGACAGCAGCACAGCAGCCATGGGTTGGGTTTCTGTCCCATGTTCGGGGCCTCATTAAACTCACCATGAAAAATTTAACATAACACAGAACACACAAAATAATCGGAGACCACAGATGAGCCACGTGGACTGAGAAAAGTGTTGGAGTGTATCATTCATTTACATTTATTCATTTCACAGACGCTTAAATACACTAGTCAACCACCAAGTCGTTCACATATTAATACAAAACACACACACCATTTAAAATCAGAAATACATTTGAAACATGTCTTTCGATTGTGGGAGGAAACCAGGGCACCTGGAGGAACCCTACATGAAAACGGTTAGAATATACAAGCTGTATGCAGACTCAACGGGGTTCGAACCCACGGCAAATGGCACAGCCCAAAAGCTGCGAGACGGCAGCACTACCCACTGTGCATTCACACAGTACTGTCTCATGCTGAACTCACACAGTAAAAACTGCCATGCTCTATAAAAGGGTAAATCAGTGAAGTTCCTCTTGCACAAATAAAATAATGATAATTAAAAAAAAAAAAAAAAAAAAAAAAAAAAAACTATTTGCCACATTGTCAATATGCAGAAAAGTATCATCTGTGGTCCCGAGCGGAGTACACCGAGACACACGGGGAGTCAGGGAGGGACAATGACCTCCGAGGACTTTGTGGGATATCAGCTCCAATTAATCTCAGCTCCTTTCAAAGGTCACTGCGTAACATTTCACGGTGGAACAATGACACTGTTGTTAAGCAATCTTCATCAGCGGCCTTTCGCTAATTAGCCATTAGCTGCCGAATGTCCCCCCTTCCAGCATCCCGCGGGACACTCGGCAAAACGGCTCCACCGCAGCACGTCGTCTTTCTGGAAAGCGAGCCACGGGGAGGACACTTTAATCGCCATTCTCGTCTCCGTTCGCTTCCGGCCCGTGAGACCGCGAACAGGTTCGGAAAGGGTCCTGAAAGCCACGTGCCGAGCGGTCACACTAATGTGGGGGAGCCCTACTGTGTGATCATTTCAACATTCATTTCTCAAGCCTTTTTTTTTTTTTTGCATCAATAAGCAGAGGTGCTAGTTCTCTCAAACCCTTACATTGTGTTTGAGACATCCAACCAACAAACCACCAAACGATTTCAACAACCACTTGTCCCAAGCAGGGTCGCGGTGAGCCGGAGCCTATCCCAAAAACACCAGGCGCAAGGACGAAGGGGATACGCTGAGGGTAGGACACCAGATAACCGCAAGGTACCCCAAGCAGGACTCGAACCCGGGATCCGCCATACAGCGGGCACCGACCAAACCCGCTGCGCCACCTCACCCTCTGTGCTTGCGACAGATTTCTATTTCTGGTGTTCCTGTCCAAAATGTGGTGGTCCATTATAATTATAAAACAGGAAGAAACATGTAACACAACATTACATGGTAAACAACTTCTTTTTTTGGAATTTATTGTCCATGGACCTCATGTACCTGAAATGGTACGAATCGCTTGTGTGTGTGTGTGTGTGTGTGTGTGTGTGTGTGTGTGAGAACTCCTGAATGGGGCTTTTTTCACAGTCCATTTGCCAGAACACATCACAAGGGTTAATTTAATGACCTAACAGTAAATGAACTCATCAATGATGAATGGACAGACACTGGTGGAAAAGAGGTATTTCTACATATTTTTTACCTTTTCTGATGAAAATACTGTAACTATTTCTTCAGGTCTCATTGTGTTTGAATGAGGAAAAATAACTGAAGGAGCGAAAAACTCAACAGCGTAGGAGGAGATTTATAAACCTCTCATTCGCCGGGCAGCGAGCTGAGACAAGTTAATAATTAATAGTAATAATTTAGCCTTGCTTGTTTTCCTTTGTCTGAAGAGGGCACATCGCTCACCATGACTGGCGTGGAAGCAATCTGAGTAGAAGCATCACGGTTGAGATGTGCCCTTGGATGGAGGCCGTGCCCGTGCCTTCGGTCCCGATTAAACGAGCCACTTGGGCCAAACGTACTTTTCCGCACACTCGGAGTTGCTGTTCAATGACGTCGCTCTGCGTTTCCATCTCCAGAGAGAACAACTCGTCTGCTGGATCGCGGCCCCTGTCACCGTGCGCCGAAAGGTATAATCACATCTCCAAGCTACGGAAGTGTCCCGTGCCTTTATGCGGAGTCACACTCACTCGCTCGCCAAGGCTCGATGGACCTTTCCTGTACAATGGATATCTCAGAAGCCTTTTGCCATCACTTGCAGACAATACCAGCATTTCTTCCTCACACTTCCGCCCAGTCCTGCCTCTTCTGCTGAAACAGAGCGGGGCACTAGGAAGGGGGATCCGAAGCCGCTCACATTTACATTTATTCATTCAGCCAACACGTTTCTCCTAAGCAGTACAATGTTAAGCTACTTGCAACAGTTTACCCATTAATACAGATGGATAATTATTACTATATCAATTCAAGGTAAGTACCTTCCTCATGGGTACTACTGGGATTCGAACCGTGGTCCATCAGTTTAGGAGCATCAGCTAACTGCACATTAACTGCTGCCGTTTTGGAATGGGTTCAGATTACATTAATGTTGCTATTAAAATTTCACTAACTTTACTAAGTTGGACTGCCAGAGGGTTATTATTCTACCAATTCCTGCTGGGGAGTTCAATTTTCCCTCTTCTCAATTGCCAGATGGCTTATTTCGGAATAGTACATAAGTAACTGCCTTCTGTGTTTATTTTCTCTTTGCTCTTTTATTGCTTGCTATGTGCGAACTGTATGCGCTGTGCCATTTCCTTGAGAAAAGCATGATATAAAAATGCACTGGACTGTTAAATCATTGTTTATTGCTTTTCGAGGGTTATTTTGTGTTAGATACACCACCTTATCCAATAACGTCACCTGCTGATTTTTACATTGCCACATTGAGACCACTTTTTTGTATTAAATTATACTTGTAAACACTTTGGACAAAGACATCAATCAACTAAAAATAAAAAAAATAAAAAAACAGTAGTTTTGTTCTTGATATATTTTGACATTTTAATGTCTCTAATGTGTAATCAATTAAAAACCTCCATGCTAATATGACAGCCCACTCGTAATAAGCTCCAGCAGGAAAAGAAAATCTCAGAAAAGTAATAATTTATCAATTCTGCATTAAGCATGCAGAGCTTATCACTTCCTCAAAGATTAGTCAGGAATTTAAGATAACTGCAATAAGCACTACGAAAAAAATTTTTGATTGACCCCCTTTAATGAGAGACCTCAGGATGTCGTATTCTAGACATTCAGAAAGGAGCGCTTCAAAGAGAATGCAATATCTGCTATCTGGATTATTACAGTACGGGAGGTGGTTATTATGTCAGCAGGTGTCAATGAAAGTCCTGTGATTTCACTCTTCCTGAAACACAGCCCAGAGCGTGTGGGTGGCAATCCAAGGGTTGGGTTGGCATGGCAATTCCACATGGGTTCTAAAAATAAGCCCTACTCAATTTCAGATATCTGAAATGAGCAACAGAAAATTTGCAACATTAAAGTGCTACTTAAAGATAATACAAGAAAAAGGTCGCAGCTTTAACCATGTGCATTCATTGTCCGCAGATCTGGTCTGGACTAGAAAATGAGATTAAGGCATTACTGTGGACTCAAAGTTGAGGAAGTGCATTCCAGTCTGCAAACTTAAAATCTGCAGCAGTTTGTTCACTTCACGCAAATGTTCACATTCCTGATACAAGTCAGGCTTTGATGCAAAACTGCACCTCGAAATCACAGAAAATTCAGAGATGAAGCTAAATCCTGAGCTGAATCCATGAAGATACTCTGTTCGTCATGCGATAATGCTAATGAGGACTGGAGATATAACCCATCGGCGGCGATAACGCACAATCAGAATCCACTTTCGATGAGGATGCCTTCCCATGCACTTCTGCTCTGGGTCGGGATTCTGCATGGCTAATGACCCATCTCCTGCCAGGTTACCCTGATTGGGA